>NC_057841.1:12308333-12611363 GCF_910594005.1 Cervus elaphus | reverse complement strand
TTGACATCGTGGATGAGTATAAAATAATGTAAAAGAATAGTTTAATCTGAAGTCTATGTATTTGAAATAGTGGCCATTGTTTTGAAGTATTTTTATTCTAACGTCTTGTTCCAGTTGGATCATAATAAGCCATATGAGTTGGAGAAGGAAATGGCAACCCACACCAGTATTCTTGCCTGGAAAATTTCCACGGACAGAGGAACCTGGCAGGTTACGTACAGTCCATGGGGTTGCCCAGGGTCAGACATGACTGGGTGATTGAGCACACAAACTTATTGCATTGATCAGATCACAATATATGCATATGAAATCATTATGATGTACACCTTAAACTTATACAATACTATATGTCAATTATATCTCAGTAAAGCTAGAAAAACTGCTGTGTAGTAAGAGGATCTATGCCACAATAAGGAGTCTCTATACTGGTATTTCTCCAGTCCACTTTGAATGTCCATGATTTCATTTCCATTGCACCATCTAAAACCCAGATGATCTCTGGGTCAAAACCCAAAATTTCAAAAATTGACAGTGTTCTGGTAGAATTTAAAATTCTTTAAAAATATTTAAATCTGTTTATTTTATCATTACCTTTATTTATGAAAAATAGTCTTTTATTTAAGGTTGTTATACAAAAGCTTATGTTTGAAATAACCTGGTGGAAAGTGAGTTTATTTGAAGAAAAACACAACTAAAAAATAATACACATTTACTGAGATCTGGCAAATCAAGGGGTGACACAGTTATTCAGCAAGAGGTACCCAATGTCTTTAACATCAGACAGCACTGAAATATACTGTGAACGCTAAGAGGCTGGGGTCAGTTATTTGTTTATTTTTGTAGCCAGCTGCTTTTAAGTGGCAGGAATTGAACTATGCATACTTAAATGATGTTCCTTTTCTTTTCTTAGTTTCTTTATTTTTTAAAATTGACTATATGTCATTCTCACTTATATTTGTAAATGTTTAAATATATGATGTATTACATGTGTAAACATGTATAGTTATTTTTCTCTTGATTATTTTGTAAATATGAAATACATTTTCTGACCATTAACTAACCTTTAAAATATGCATGTGTATATGTCTGTGAATGTACGTATGTACACATACTTAAATACATGCATATATATGTTGTTTATTAAGTAGAATATGTATATATTTCCAAATGAGTTGTTAGCCCTCATTCGTGCTGAATTGTTATTTTCCCTAACAATGTAAAGGCACCTAGCCCTACTCCAGGAGAATAAAATGTTCATAAAATGTCTTATATTTATTATATAAATTGTACATCTTCACATTATACTTTTATTTGGAAAAGTGTTTGGTATTAGTTTAAAATTGAATTTTAATGTATCTTTTAAAAATTACAACTTTTAAAGGGTGGCAGCCAGTAAAAGAAAATTCTATATCTCTGTCTATATAAGTCTGGTAAAACTTTTCACATGTTATTCAAGAAAAAGAATGAAAACATACTTTTGACATATTTGAACTTGCCTAGAAAGCTATGCCTTTCATTTAACCTACTAGGAAAAAGGAATTATATCTCTCAGTGCTTTAAGGACCCTTGGGACTGTGCTGTAGAAAGGACCCATGTCATTTTACCGATGCTTTTATCAACCTCATTACACTTTGGAATCTTTAAGTATTACCTTTGTAACTGTCTGAACCACCAGGGAAGCCCCCAAAAGTGTTAATTGCTCAGTCATGTCCAATTCTTTGTGACTCCATGGATTATAGCCTGCTAGGCTCCTCTGTCCATGGGATTCTCCAGGCAAGAATACTTGCTTGGGTAGCCATTCCCTTCTCCAGGGGACCTTCCCGACCCAGGGATTGAATCTAGGTCTCTTGCATTGCAGACAGATTCTTTACCATCTGAACCACCAGTTCAGTTCAGTTCAGACGCTCAGTCGTGTCTGACTCTTTGTGACCCCATGGATTGCAGCACGCCAGGCCTCCCTGTCCATCACCAACTCCCGGGTTTAACCAAACTCATGTCCATTGAGTTGGTGATGCCATCCAACCATCTCATCCTGTCTTCCCCTTCTCTTCCCACCCTCAATCTTTCCCAGCATCAGGATCTTTTCCAATGAGTCAGTTCTTTGCATCAGGTGGCCAAAGTATTGGAGTTTCAGCTTCAGCATCAGTCCTTCCAATGAATATTCAGAACTGATTTCCTATAGGATGGACTGGTTGAACCTCCTTGCTGTCTAAGGAACTCTCAGGAGTCTTTTCCAACACTGCATTTCAAAAGCATCAATTCTTCGGTGCTCAGCTTTCTTTACAGTCCTACTCTCACATCCATACATGACTACTGGAAAAACCACAGCTTTGACTAGATCGACCTTTCAGGAGAGCCTCAAATAAAAGTACATCCAGGTACAAATCATAATGTATAACTTTAAGGTACCAAATTTAAGTATAAGTATGAAATGTACTCTTCTGTACATTTAGAACGTAGCAACTGTTTACAACTCCAAAGGCTGCTTAACACATATACTGTTGCTCCTGATACTTTGCACAGTTCTGTACATTACTTAGCCCTTGATTTAAAAAATGGTTCTCAATATTTGTGAGGGACTGCATATTGGCGTCCCCAGGATGGGTATGGAACATTGAGGTAAAGGACCAGACTAAAGAGGCTTGCAGTATCCTGAGGATCTGGAAAGTCACTTATGTGTTTACAAGAAAGGTTAAACGTTCATTCTCAAATGAGCAACATCCACGAATCTTGGGTGTGTAAAAAGAATTGCAGTCAAGTAGGACTTTTGGCAAGGAGACCAAATAGGAGTGAGTTTTAGTGTCTTGGAAAAACACTAGTAATTCTAGTGGCTAGCTCTGATTAAGAATCACTGACATAGAAGTATTTTTTCTCCTCAGCATGGAGAAGAACCAGTTCTTCAACTTACTGTTGTTTGCATTGAGAAGTCAGCCATCAGTCATAGTTACCTTTTGAGAAGGGTTGGTCTTTTTTCTTCTGGCCACTTGTAACTTTCTTTTTTCCTGGTTTTCGGGGTGTTTGCTGTGAAATGTGGAGGTGCAGTGTTTATTCTGTTCATTATTTGGGGGTGTATAGTGTTGCTTATTCCATAGCTTGATATCTTCCTGCAGCTCTGAAAGATGATCTACCATTACTCTTTCACACATTAATTCTGTCCGTTCTTTCTCCTTCATCGCTCACATGTTAAATCGTTTGTACCACACATCCTGTGCCTTTTGGTTTTTTCCTTCTTTTTCCATAGTTTTGTGTCTCAGAGATTCAAGATAGATGTTTACTACAGACAGTCCTTCCAGTTCACTATTTTCTATTCAACTGTGAAAACTGTGGTTTTTACCTGGTTCTCTAGCCTGCTGTTCCTGATTTGAGGTAATAAAATATTAAATAAATGTTTTCCCATCTGAATCAGCCAGTGTCAGCTTTGATCACAACTAGTAGCAACTAAGACACCCAGCAGATAAGACAGCATTATTGGAAGTGATGCAGTTAAATTTTAAAATATACTTAAATCCAATATATGCTAAATATATTCTAAAGTAACTAATTTTAGAGCATTGATGATTAAGTAATTGTCCTTAGCAATATGTAGATGCTAGAATTCGTTTTCTGCTGTAGTCACTCCTAGCGTGGGCATTTAGAGCATATTTAGTGAATTACTCTGTTCATCCATGGAGAAGTTTAGGAGCTTTGATGGATGCATACATTTAGACCATATAATTAAGAAAAAGGTTTTTATAATATACCCAACAAATTTTTGACAAAGATATAAAAGCAATTTAATGAAGAAAGGATATCTTTCAAACAAATATGCTGGGAAAAATTGGACATCCATAGGCAAAAAAATGAATCTCAACATAAACCTCACACCTTATAGCTCAAAATAGATTACTGATTAAAGTATAAAAAGTAAAATTATGAAATTTGTAACAAAACATAAAAGAACTTTGGGAACTAGGACTGGGCAAAGAGTCCTTAGACTTGACACGAAAGTGTGACTCTTAAAAGGAAAGCTTGATAAATTAATTCCATCAAAATTAAAAACTTTTGTTTTATGAAAGAGCCTGTTTAGAGAATTTTAAAAAGCTATGGGGGGGGATTATTTACAAACTACATGTCTCTAACAGATAACATGAATAAAAAACTCTTAAAACTATAAGTTAAATTTAAAAAACAACAGTTCAATTAGGAAATGGGCAAAAAACCTGAACTGATATTTCGCAAAAGTTGATAAACACATGAACAGATGTCAACATTAGCCATTAGTGAAATGCAGATTAAAAGCATCATGAGTTATCAGTAAATACCTATTGGAAAGGCTAAAATGGAAAACAGTGACAACACCAAATACTAGCAGGAGACAGAAAAAACCTGAATCACTCATACACTGCTGTTGCGGATGTGATTTTGTTCAGACACTCTTGAAACAATGTGGCAGTTTTTTAAACTATGCAAGGGCCATACTGCCATCAGCAGTACCATTGGTAACCTGTCCCAGGGAAATGAAGACTTTTGTTCACATGCGAACCATACAAATGTTCATAGCAGCTTTGTTTTAAATATCCCCGAACTGAAAACAAGCCAGATATCCATCACTGGATAAATGGTTAAACTAGGACATCCTCATCATGTAATACTACTAACCGATAAAAAAAGATTAAACACTTGTTACCACCTAAAGATGAATCTTGAGAGAATTATATTGAGTGGAAAAAAAAAAAATCCCCAAAGGTTATACACTCTGTGATTTCATTTGTGTAACATCCGTATGTCTTCTTCAGAAAATATCTGTTTAAGTCCTTTGCCCATTTCTAACAGTGTGTTAGGTTTTATTTTGGATGTTAACCCCTTATCAGATAAATGATTGGGAAATATTTTCTCCCATTTCATAGTTTGCTTTTTTATTTTGTTGACGGTTTCTTTTGCTGTGCAGAAGCTTGTTTAGTTTGAAACAGACTTCCTCTCTTTCTTTGAATTGTGAAAAATACAAATGTTGACTATCTTGCAGTTGCAAGTGAGTGTTCTCTGTGAAGGAGGCTTATATGAGCTAGGTTTGCCCACAGGACACCTTAATTACTAGGAGCCAAGCGGCTTGAATACTCCTTTGACTGTGGGAGCAAACAGCAATGAAAACTTCCCTGCCTTTGCTTCTGAACTCGAAGTGAGCCACCTTGTCCAAATTTTAGAACATGCCATTACTTAGAAGAAGATAAAGGTCAGCAACAATTTCAATGGAATTTCTTTTTATATCTCCAGTAAGAGACCACTTGGCTACATTCCCATCCAAAAAGTGCTATTAGCTATTTTGATTCCCAAGATAATACCTCATTGCAGCTCCTTTTTAAATGATAATAAAACTGCCCAGAATACAAAGTAAATGAAGTCCCAAATAAAGCATCTAGGAATAGTTTCAGTTATTATGCTGTCTGATGACAGGTTAATTTCAGTAGCTGGGTAAGACGTGAAGGGGGAACTGTAAGATTACTTTTGAAAAATAGTATGACACCTGAAGCATATGGCTCTCTACAACTCATTTCAGATTCAGAATCAGTGGTGAAGGAAATAATCATTTTTCTATGTAATTAGAATCTGTAACCTATTTGGTACATTTTTCAATTAAAAATATCAAGATTATTTTAAAATATATATTAATGAAGGATATGTTAATATGAAATATATCAAGATGAAGTGGTAAAAAGAAGGAAAAGAAAAAATTGCATCAATGCCTCCAAGTCAGGAGACCATTATGTCTACTACTGTGGGCAAGAATCCCTTAGAAGAAGTAGAGCGGCCCTCACAGTCAACAGAAGAGTCCGAAATGCAGTCTGAAATGCAATCTCAAAAATGACAGAATGATCTCTGTTCATTTCTAAGGCAAACCATTCAACATCACAGTAATCCAAGTCTGTGCCATAGCCACTAATGCTGAAGAAGCTGAAGTCCAACAGTTCTGTGAAGACCTCCAAGACCTTCTAGAGCTAACACCAAAAAAAAAAAAAAATGATGTCCTTTTCATCATAGGGGACTGGCATGCTGAAGTAGGAAGTATGGGGTCACAAAGAGTCAAACACAACTTAGTGACGGAACAACCTGCAAGTCTAGTAGTGGTCTCTGCTCTGCGGCGTTCTGAAATGAGGAAGACCCAGTGTCAGGCCAGCCTGGCCTGGCACAAAGACGGGCCGTCAATACATCTTTGTTAAATTTTTAGATAAGTTTATTTTCAGAACTGCACTACCAGGGTTTTGATTGACACAAAAGTAGTATTGGCATTGCTGTCTTGGAGGCACTTTGTAATTTTCCTCTTCATAATTAGCCTTAGGAATATCAATTGAATTGCAATACAAAGGCTGTAGGAGGCAATATATCAGCTAGCATATGCCTTCCATCTTACCTAATGGGGTCACAAAGAGTCGGACATGACTGAGCAACTGAACTGAACTGACTGAAAAGATGTTACCCAGTACTTCATTTTTTTCTGGAATATTTTTTAACTTCATCTAAAGACCCTTTCTTGGTGGCTCAGATGGTAAAGCATCTGCCTACAATGCGGGAGACCTGGGTTTGATCCCTGGGCCGAGAAGATCCCCTGGAGAAGGAAATGGCTTCCAGAAGGAAAGATGCTTCCTAGATGAAAAACAATTTCACCCACTCCAGTACTCTTGCCTGGAAAATCCCATGGACAGAGGAGCCTGGTAGGCTACAGTGCATGGGGTCGCAAAGAGTCGGACACGACTGAGTGACTTCACTTTCACTTTAAAGACCCTTTCTGAAAATTCTTTTGAGAAAGCACTAAAATTTAGCTTCTCCAAAAACACACCATGTAACAAAACACCCCAAAGTGCATTTGTTTTTTGAAGAGGATAAGTTTTGTTTAAAGGCTACCAAAATTTAAAATTCAATTCTACAACATCATATATATTTCTTATATTGTGCTGTATTATTTGTTTCAGTTGCTATTTTGACTATGCTTTGTGTGTATATTGATTTTTAATATTGGTTGTGAAATTTCAAATAGTTATATGAGTTAGAACCTTGTTATAACTTTTTGAGCAAGAGGAATTTTCCATTAAGAATCATACCAACAACTTGTATTTTTATAGCATTTTACATTTTAAAACATGCTTTTGTGTTTGGTCCCCCTTTAAAATAGCACATTCAACAGCAATGAAACAAGTATACTATCAAGGGTGAAACAGATCACCAGCCCAGGTCGGATGCATGAGACAAGTGCTCAGGGCTGGTGCACTGGCAAGACCCAGAGAGATGGGATGGAGAGGGAGGTGGGAGGGGGGATCGGGATGGGGAACACATGTAAATCCATGGCTGATTCATGTCAATATATGGCAGAAACCACTACAATATTGTAAAGTAATTAGCCTCCAACTAATAAAAATAAATGGAAAAAAATAATAAAATAGCACATTCTTCACTGGGCAGATCAGATATCATCTTTATTCTCTACAGGAAGGTTTTAAGTGAGGTAAGATAAACCACCATGTGTCCAAAAGTGTCATTCTTTTACAGTCATTTCTAGTTTCTTCTCAGAATATCAGTGCCAACCACTGCATACATTTTGAAGACAATGCATTTCACTCTCACCCCAGTAGAGGCTCTCCTCTGGTGTGGCATCCTTGATTAGGACATGGTATGAGTTTTTTCTTTGGACTTTCCTGGTTGCTTGGTGGTAAAGAAACCACTTGCCAGTGCCGGAGACATGGAAAGATCCCTTGGAGGAGGAAATGGCAACCCACTCCAGCATGCTTGCCTGGGAAATGCCTTGGACAGAGGGAGCTGGCGGGCTGCAGTCCACTGGGGTAACAAAGAGTCAGAACACGACTGAACGAATGATACTTTTTCTTTATGACCTATACAAATTATGAAACTCCTGTTTTGTGTACATTTCTTTCAGAGTAGATGAGAGCCATTCAATGTCTCTGTTCCAATACTTTGTCTCCACTGTGTCTGACTCCTAATCTCAAAGGTTATGTCTCCAGGAGGAACTCAGATCTCATTACCACTTTCCTTGAGCTGCATGTAATCTTCCAGCCTTGAAAGCTTGGTGTGTGCATCACTTTAAATGTGTTGGAGAATTATGAAATTTTCTCCCTTGTCTTTATTGTTAAGGGTGGCTCAGCTGGTAAAGAGTCTCCCCGTGATGCAGGAGACTTGGGTTCAATCCTGGGGTTGGGAAGATCCCCTGAGGAAGGGAATGGCAACCCACTCCAGTACTCTGGCCTGGAGAATCCCATGGACTGCATGTAGTCCATGGAGTCACAAAGAGTCAAACATGACTGAGCAACTTTCACACTGTTTATTGTTAAACATGAAGACCGTTATAAAAAATAGTCCTATACACAGACGCGTCATTCTGAAATAGGTCTTCTTCCGTTTCCTTGATGTTCGCTTTTCTGACATGTCACTTTATGACTTAGTGAAACTGATGGATCCCCTCTTCCAGCAATGACTACATTCCTTTGGTCCCTGAAACAATGCTCCACAAACCTCTGCTTGAGGAAATCTCATTATTTCAGGTTTTCACAAGACTTAAGCCTCAGTTCAAGAGTTCCAGGCTTCGAGCATTAGCACAGGGTCATGGAGAGGACAAGCTCTGGAAGGACCTCTTGTTGAGTCCACTGACTTCCCAACTCTCTATCTCATCTGTAAATTGATTGTCACGTGCCAAAGACAATTCTATAGGGCTACTGTTAGCTGTAAATAAGATAAAATATTCAAAGTGCAGGCACGCAATAGACCGCACACCATTTAACGTATTGACATTAATGTTCTAAATAACAAGCACTGACTTGACTAGCCACAATGAAGACATATCATCATTTTGGAGTATTTAATACATTTCACCTCTTTGGGACAGCACTTCTTTCTTGGCTTTCGGTAACACACTTCACTGGATTTTATATTTGATACACGTGGGAATGTGGCAGGATTTTAATCCAGAGCAATTGCTTGATGAAGGTGTTTTAGACATTTTAGTCTAGCAGAGTGACGCACGTGGACTGATGTGAGTGAAGGCGTGGTAACCAGAGTGAAGCGTGCAGGCTGATCACACCTTGGCTGCACCTGCATCGGGCGGCCGTGCTTCCTTACTGGGATGCTGAGCCTCCTGGACTTTGATGGCGAGCTCTTCTCTGTCATTCCATGTTTGTATGTTTTTTCTTTCCAACTGTCCGATTTGTTTCAGCTAATAGAAGCACAGGTAGTATCACCCAGAAAGCCCTCCACTCTGGACTTGCCATTACATAGACCTTACCGACTTCCAGCCATAACTGCACCTGCTCAGACCTGCTGTCACGTCCGTGTGGAAGGCGAGGTTGCCCCAAACTGGTGCCTCCCTCTGCTTTTTTGGCCACATCTTCATCTTTCACTGGTTTTTGCTCCTCCCCCCACCCTCCCAGCGCCCACCATTGAAAGATGTCTCTCAATCATCTGTTTCTTTTTTTTTTTTCAGTTTTAAACTTTTTTTTAATGATCCGTACAAAGTACATAAACTAATTTTCAAGGGGAAATCATCTGTTTCTTAAACTCAACCTATTCTTAGAATCCTTATTTAGTCCTGAGCCCTACAGTTTTTGGCTTCCCAGGTAGTGCGAGTGGTAAAGAACCTGCTTGCCAATGCAGGAGACATAAGAGATGTGGGTTCGAGCCCTGGGTCAGGAAGATGCCCTGGAAGAGGAAACGGCAAGCCACTCCAATATTCTTGCCTGGAGAATCCCACAGACAGAGGAGCCTGCTACAGTCCGTAGGGTCTCAAAGAGTCAGAAATGATAGAAGCGACTTAGCATGCACTACAGTTTTATTCGTACTTCTCAAAAGATTTCATCTAAAGTAGATATCATTCCAATCCCAAAGAAAGGCAATGCCGAAGAATGTTCAAACTACCACACAATTATACTCATCTCACACACTAGTAAAGTAATACTCAAAATTCTCCAAGTCAGGCTTCAGCAATACATGAACCGTGAACTTCCAGATGTTCAAGCTGGTTTTAGAAAAGGCAGGGAAGCAGAGATCAAATTGCCAACATTCGCTGGATCATCGAAAAAGCAGGAGAGTTCCAGGAAAACATATATTTCTGCTTTATTGACTATGGCAAAGCCTTTGACTGTGTGGATCACAATACCAGACCACCTGACCTGCCTCTTGAGAAACCTATATGCAGGTCAGGAAGCAACAGTTAGAATGGACATGGAACAACAGACTGGTTCCAAATAGGAAAAGGAGTGTGTCAAGGCTTTATATTGTCACCCTGCTTATTCAACTTATATGCAGACTACATCATGAGAAACGCTGGGCTGGAAGAAGCACAAGCTAAAATCAAGATTGCCAGGAGAAATATCAACAAGCTCAGATATGCAGATGACACCACCCTTGTGGCAGAAAGTGAAGAGGAACTAAAAAGCCTCTTGATGAAAGTTGAAGAGGAGAGTGAAAAACTTGGCTTAAAGCTCAACATTCAGAAAACTAAGATCATGGCATCTGGTCCCATCACCTCATGGGAAATAGATGGGGAGACAGTGGAAACAGAGTCAGACTTTATTTTTTTGGGCTCCAAAATCACTGCAGATGGTGATTGCAGCCATGAAATTAAAAGACACTTACTCTTGGAAGGAAAGTTATGACCAGCCTAGATAGCATATTAAAAAGCAGAGACATTACTTTGTCAACAAAGGTCCATCTAGTCAAGGCTATAGTTTTTCAGTGGTCATGTATGGATGTGAGAGTTGGACTGTAAAGAAAGCTGAGTGCTGAAGAATTGATGCTTTTGAACTGTGGTGCTGGAGAAGACTCTTGAGAGTCCCTTGAACTGCAAGATCCAACCAGTCCATCCTAAAGGAGATCAGTCCTGGGTGTTCATTGGAAGGGTTGATGCAGAAGCTGAAACTCCAATACTTTGGCCACCTCATGCGAAGAGTTAACTCATTGGAAAAGACCCTGATGCTGGGAGGGATTGGGGGCAGGAGGAGAAGGGGACGACAGAGGAGGAGATGGCTGGATGGCATCACCAACTTAATGGACATGAGTTTGAGTAAACTCCGGGAGTTGGTGATGGACAGGGAGGCCTGGCGTGCTGCAGTCCATGGGGTCGCAAAGAGTCAGACACCACTGAGCGAATGAACTGAACTGAACTGAACTGAAAGTAGATATTTAAAACTTTAATCTCATTTCCAATCTCCAGATTGCCATACCCAAATTTTTATGAAAACTTTCCTGCTTATTACCCATACTACATCCCCAATGGAATGAGTCTGCATAGAACATACTGTATTTTTTCCCGAAACCAGCCACTTCATCATATGGAAACATTTAAGTAGATATTTCTATTAACACTGTCAGTCATTTCAAAATGACTCGGTATCAGATCTCAGAGATGGTAATAGCTCTTCCATTTCTCTGAGTCACTGCAGACAACCAAATGCCGTATCTTACTGGTGCTGACTGGGGATGTCTTTGTTTTTTGTGGTCTCTTTTCCAGTTGAAATTCTGCTTCTTTAACTTCAGGCTTAAATGTTGGTGAGATTTTCCAATAGTTCTTTTTACTGCCAGCTCAATTATCCTTGTACTTCTGCCAGATTAATTTTCCTAAATTTCAGTTTGAAACATATAATTCCCCCCTGTGAAATTTTACTAGGGTTCTCATTACCTAGAGTAATAATTAAACTAAAAGTTATAATTCAAAGCTATTGACAATATCTACTATTGTTTCCTTTAGTTTTTTTATTACATAATGTTTCAAACATACTGGAAGCTACATAGAATCATACTACAAACCAACACATGCAGACTACCCATATTTTACCAATCTAATCCTGTATTTTTTGTTTCAATTTTTTTAAGATAGAAAAAATGTTGAGAGTTGAAGACCCATTTGAACCTTTTGCTTTTGACACCCTGAACAACTGTATTCAATATTTATCCATGTTACTACATAGATCTAGTTTATTTCATTGGTTGTATTGTCCTGTATTATATACGTAAACTACACTTCCTTTGTTAATCGACATCACTGAGGTTTTGCTGTTTTGCTATTATAAATGATACTTCAACAAATACACTTATATAATTCTTCCTGATCCCATATATCCAAGTTTCTCCAAGGAGTGTGGTTCGAAGTAGAATTGCAGTTTTTAAAATATGTGCATTTTCACTTGCTTAGGTGTTTTCAGTTTGCTCACAAATAATTGTTGCAGTTGTTCCAGTGAAATGAGAGAACTTACTATAGCACATCCTCAGAAGTAATAGCTATTGTCATATTTCTTTAAATTATGAAAAATTCAAGCAGAGTATATATAACAGTATTAAAAATAATAGTTTGCCATATTTACTTCAGTTTTTTAAAAGTAGAAATAAAATGGGTCAATTTAAGGCCCCTTTTGTATCCCAACACAGGCTTCCCTTGTGGCTCAGCTGGTAAAAAATCCACCTACAATGCAGGAGACCTGGGTTAGATCTCTGGGTTGGTAACATCCCCTGGAGAAGGGAAAGGCTACCCACTCCAGTATTCTGGCCTGGAGAATTCCATGCAATGTATAGTCCATGGGGTCGCAAAGAGTTGGACACAACTGAGCAACTTTCACTTTGTATCCCAACACAGTCACTTCAGAAGTACACTTAGATTTATAATGCTATACATAGTTTCTCTACATTTATTGCATTTCAAAATTTATTTCAATAATACGTACTATTGTTTTGCATAGTTTCAGCTTTGCATGATTGGAATCATACCCTCTGTAACTTCCTGAAAAATATTTATCTTTGCTCAAGATTGTTTTTGAGATTTTAGTCATTTTGATGGAGTTCCTGTTTATTCAGTTTTACTTCTGTACACTGTTCTTTGGTATAAATATCACACCATGTGTATTTCGTAGTACAACTGTGCACATTTTTTTATTATTATTATTGGAGTATAGTTGCTTTACAATGTTGTGCAAATTTCTGATGTATGACAATATGAATCAGCTCTATGTACACCTATGTCGCCTCCTCCTTGAACCTATTTTCCGCTCCCCGCATCCCACCCCTCTGGGTCATCACGGGGCACTGAGCCGAGCTCCCTATGCTAGAAGGCAGCTTCGCGCTAGCTGTCTGTCTTACACATGGCGGTGTGTGTATGTCAGCCTTAACCTCCCAGCTCATCCCGCCCTTCCCGTAACTTCCACACATCCACTCTCTCCATCTGTGTCTCTACTCCTGCTTCGGAACTAGGTTCATCTGTTCCATTTTTCTAGATTCCACACACGTGCACCAACATATGATACTTGTTTTTTCTTACTGACTTAACTTCACTCTGTATGACACACGCTAGCTTCATCCACATCTCTACAAATGACCCAATTTCATTTTTTTTGGTGGCTGAGTAATATTCCATCATATATCTGTACCAGATCTTTATCAATTCATTTTTTTCTAGGTTATATGCTTAGAGGCGGATTTTCTGGGCATGTGTATGCTCAGTCGCTCAGTGGTGTCTGACTCTTTGAAATCCCATGGACTGTAGCCCACCAGGCTCCTCTGTCCATCGAATTTTGTAGGCAAGAATACTGGAGTGGGTTGCCATTTCCTTCTCCATTTCTGGGCATAGGTCAACACGAACTAGATTTTGCCAGATTGTTCCCAGATGATCCATCCAGATATATTCTCTTCTGAGTTTGATACCCTCTGCCCTGCTTCCTCACCAACACCTGGTATTTTCAGATGAGACTTTTTCCTCCCATGGGGAAGTGAGTGTGTGAAAGTTACATATTCTCTACAGTTTGAACATGTTTTCATATGTTTGTTGATCAGTTGATATTCCTGGTTTATGAACTATCTCTTCAGTTCCACTGCCCATTTTTCTATGCAATGTTTTTTTCTTAATGGTTCACAAGGGTTCTCATTGTATTTTGAACACTATTCAAATGCAGTTAATAAACTATACAATTATCTTGTCTCATGTTATGACTTGCCTTTAAATTTACTTATAGTCTCTTGTGTCTTCCTGATATTTTAAATTTTAATGAAATCAAATTTATTTTCTTTATGGCTTATACTCTTTGAGTCTTAAGAATTTACTCCACATGGTAATATAAAACTGCTATGTTTCTATTTTAGTCGGTTTCTTTCATGTATTTATGTATACATTTCAATATTTAATTAACCTGAAGTTAATCCTCATTTTAGGCTTTACATTGGTAATCTATTGGTTTCTGTATGGTGAGCCAATTTTTTCACCTTCATTTATTAAATATTCTTATCCATGAGCTTGTTAAACAGGTCCAATTTTTCATGTCTGCATATATTTCCAACATTTTATTGTATTTACTCTTAATGTACTTTAAAGGTTTTGTTGCTGTTTTGAATGAAATCTTTTTAAGTGAGTTTTTCTAGTTGGTTGACACTTAGAGGAAAGCTATTTTTTTTTTTTTTTTTGCATATCTTGGATCTAATGGAATATTGAATGGGTTGAGGTCTTCCTCTGCACAGACACTATCTAGGTGCCCAGGACACATCAAAGCAAAGAGCACGAATCTTGCCTTCAAGGAGCACATTTAATAAGGGGGTCAAAATGAAACACACAGTTGCCATGCAGTCACATGCACCTTTTGCAGGAGAAGATGGTGAAGAAGATAGGAGGGGATTTTGCTACCGAGAACCCAGAAGGCAGCACAGTGGAGGTGACTGAGTTAGTTCTAATGAATGAGGCGGGCTCATCAAGCGGGTGTGGAGAAAGGATTGGGTGAATAACGGAGTAACCTGGGCAGGGCAGAGGTCACAGGATATCTGAGTTTGTGAACCACGAGTGACCCAGCACCACTTGAGTGTAAAGTGTGCTGGAGTGGGGATTTTAGGAGATATTTATAGTAAGTTATGACCGTGATGTGTGTTCATTGATTTTTCAGAAGAGGAGTTTTAAGCAGGCGAGTAATACAATAATAATTGTGCATTTGAGGTGTGAGTTGGCACGATCAATATTGGAAGTGAGGATGCTGTATAGAAATCAAGCCAAAAAATGCAAGAAAGAGCCAGTATAGGCAGCAAAACTAGAGAAGAGCATTGCTGTCGTGGTGCCTTTCGTGTGTTAGCAAACGGGTGGGTTTTCCCACTTCTGGCCTCTTGACTGTATACACTTTGTATGTTACATGCCGTGTAATTTTTGTCCTGCTCTCGTTGTCATGGCTTGTCATAATGCTACCTGTCCTTAAGCCCATTTAACTTTTAAATACATTTTAAAAGCGTGTTATTTATTTCTGGCTGCACTGGGTCTTTGTTGCTGCGTGTGGGGTTTCTCTAGCTGTGGTGCATGGAGGCCCTGCTTCATTTCAGCGCACGGACTCTGGAGCCTGGGCCCAGGAGTTGTGGCACATGCCCCCAGCTACTCCAAGGCATGTGGGATCCTCCTGAACCATGGATAGCAGCTGTGTCCCCTGCATTTGCAGGCAAATTCCTAACCCTTGACCACCAGGGAAGTCCTAAGACCATTTAAAAAGTCACCGCATTTACAAAGCCTTTTCCATCATTTCTAAACAATATGTGGTTTTCCTCTTTTTTTTTTCTGTTGGTTATAGTGCTTTGCTCCTATTTTTTATATGCCTTTTTCCTGCTTTTCAATTTATTTGCTCATGAAGTTAGTTTACAATTATCTCACAATTATGCTTATTTTGTAAGATATTTAAAATGTAAGAAAATTTGAGTTTATTTTACAGTATTTTATTTATTCATTAAATCATCATTAATGCAATTTCTTATTTTTCTAAAAAAGGATTTTAAAAATGGCATCCTTTAACCATCTGTAATCAGATACAAAATGATTCTGAATAAATTTATTGAAGAACTGTTTCTGAATTAAAATGTAAGAAATCACATAAAGTATTAAAGTCAAGGGGACAATCAGAAAATTAAGCTACTCTACTAGATACATGGCTCAACTGGTAAAGAATCTGCCTGCAATGTGGGAGACCTGGGTTTGATCCCTGGGTTGGGAAGATCCCCTGGAGAAGGGAAAGTCTACCCACTCCAGTATTCTGACCTGGAGAATTCCATGGACTATAGTCCATGGGATTGAAAAGAGTCAGACATGACTGAGTGACTTTCACTTACTTACTTACTAGACATATACTTGATTTTCTGATTGTGTCCCCCTTGATTTTATTTCTCTGTCTATATACTAAGGCATCTGGCAAGCCTATCTTTAAGATTATTTGACCTTTAAAATACTGTAGCTAGAAATACATACCTACCTTTTTTTATTTTTGGAGAATTTCTTCCCTGACCTAATATATATCATAAAGATATTCTTCTACATTTTATTTTAACCATTCTCAATTTTAATTTTCATGTGTAGGTTTGTAAGTTCACCTGGAATAATTCTTAGTGTGAGATAACGATCAGATTTATGTTTCTAAATATTTAGCCAGTTTTCTCACCACTGTTGTTAAATAGTCTGTCCTTTTCCTTTCAGGTTCAGTGCAGTGTTTTTCATAGACGAAGTTTCTCCATCTCTGTGGGTTGTATCTGGGCTCCCTGTTCTCTCCCCACTGTTCACTTGTATGTAATGAGCCTCGATCTTACTCTCTACCTCCAGCAAACTTAATATGAATACTTCCTCTCCAAAGTTGTCCAGGATTTTTAATCTTTTGTCATTTGCATTTTGGGATTTGTTATTAAGTTGCATCAGAAACGTCACTGAGAATTTAATTCCTTTTCCTTGACTTAATATTGGAAATGCAATTAAAAATGACCTTTAGACATGATATTTCAATGCCTTAATGTTACCCACATGGAAATGAAAGCCCAAAGGAGTACTTTCAGATTACCTTAAAAAACATCTTGAGTTCGAATTTCTTTTTTTGTTTTCTCAAACCTCCTTTATTGAAAACACATATCCTACTTCCTACTGCGTATTGAAGTGTTTCCATATTATTCCTTTTTGTTTCAGTTACATGCTTAAATTAGAACTCTCAACTTAAAAACCTTCATTTCTAGTGAAAACTAAGAAGTAAACAATTATGAACTGTCTTTTACATTAACATTTTGTAGATTGCTGAACATAAATACCAGTGATAATTTCTTACAACATTTTGTGTTCTTACAGAGAACATTTGGGTCTAAGTTTCTGTGAGAAAATGAACATGACTAAAATATGGACCATTTACTAAATACTGTAGATGCCATGTCTGTACTATTGTATGTGTGTGCTCAAGTCGCTTCAGTCCTGTCTGACTCTTTGCCATCCCATGGACTGTAGCCCGCCAGGCTCCTCTGTCCATGGGATTCTCCAGGCAAGAATACTGGAGTGGGTTGCTGTGCCCGCCTCCAGGGGATCTTCCTGACCCAGGGATCGAGCCTGCATCTCCTGCATTGCAGGCGGATTCTTTGCTGCTGACTCGCCAGGGAAGCCCATCTGTATATTAACAAATAATGAAATAGAGGGAACTCATCCCCAGAAGCCCCTGCAGGACAGGGACCTTGCCTCTCTCCCCATCACCCCCCAGCCCCCACTGGTGCTCAGCCTGATGGTTGACTCTGGGAAGGAGACACATAAATGTTAACTGTTGAACAACTGAATGTATTTGACTTCCAGCTCCTGCACTTACTTGATTTTTACTTTGTGCCTAGTCACTCAGTCATGTCCTGCTCTTTGCAACCCCATGGATTGCAGCCCACCAGGCTCCTCTGTCTGTAGGACTTGCCAGGCAAGAATACTGGAGTGGGTTTCCATTTCCTTCTCCAGGGGATCTTTCTGACTCAAGGATTTAACCCACATCTCTTATGTTTCCTGCACTGGCCAGTGGGATCTTTACCACTAGTGCCGTCTGGGAAGCCCAGCCTTTAGCTTATTCTGCTTTGTATTGGACTAATGATTAGATTATAAAACATAGAGACTATGGCTTATATACAGTAGGGAATACAGAGTATAAAATAGAGGGCAGAACTTTTATTACAGTACAGCAAACAGTAGGACTGCTATTTACACTTCAAGATAATTTTTACTTTCTCATAATAAATACAGGGGCCCACAATTTTCAATGGGTATGATTTGTGGATATTATATAATTAGTTTAACATATTTGCTACTGTTGGATTCCCCTTACCTCCTGGATAATGTCTTAGAAGTGGAACTGTTGCATCAAAGTTTTATAATTTGTAATTTTTTTATTTGAGATAATTTTACATGAAAGTTACAAAAATAGCACAGAGAATTCTGTATGCTCTTTATCCAGTTTTCTCTTAAGTTAATATCTTACAAAACAGAATAATTCTCTATCTTATTTTTAATTTTACTTCATTATAAACAGCATCCTGCCTTTAAACATTTTTTAAACCACAGTCATTAAATTATAAGAAACTATATAAGTTATAATAACCCAAGAAAAAGAGATAAAAAATTTTAAATACACTGAAATTTAATTGTAATTAAAATTTTAGTGAAAAATTTCCCTAGAACTTGTTAACTTGAACAATTTTAATATTGGAGTTATTCTGAATAGCAAACAGATAGATAAACTGAGTGAGAAGGGTGAAACTTTAAGCTCATTGTTCATAATATAATACTATTTTGGGACAAGAGGGAGCAGATTTACACATTGCTGTATTTCAGCAAGGTTTCAGAATGTAAAAACGCATCTTATTCACAGTTTGGCTAATTAAATACTGACTGCTGGCGACAGTCCTACATTTGTCTGTCCTGTGCTTACGGGGCTAGAGGCAGTTTCCAGTGGATTGTAGACAAGTGGGAAGGAATTCCTTGCAGAGATGGGTCTTGAACTGGGGCTTTGTTTCAGTAAGCTAGGATTGATGACGATGTGGTAAGAAGTTCAGGATGCAGAATAGCATTAAGTATTATCTTTGCACTTTAATGAAAGTATTGAAAAATACTTTTGTTTGCTTATTTTTTCCCTAAATTATTTCCAATTTATTATTATTTTTTAATTTTCAGTGAATATATATTACTTCATTCAAGAAAAATTTTATAGATATATTTTTACATTAGTATTTTTTCCTCTCTTTCAGTTTCATCCCTTTGAGGTATAACTTCTCTTTGTTTATATGTGCTTTTTCTTTAGATTTATAGATAATATTTAAGATAATTTAAGATCATGTCCTGGGTGTTCATTGGAAGGACTGATGCTGAAGCTGAAACTCCAGTACTTTGGCCACCTCATGCGAAGAGTTGACTCTCTGGAAAAGACCCTGATGCTGGGAGGATTGAGGGCAGGAGGGGAAGGGAACGACAGAGGATGAGATGGTTGGATGGCATCACCGACTCAATGGGCATGAGTTTGAGTAAACTCTGGGAGTTGGTGATGGACATGGAGGCCTGGCGTGCTGTGATTCATGGGGTCGCAAAGAGTGGGACACGACTGAGCGACTGAACTAACTGACTGAAAATCATGTCTCTTTATTCTCTGCTATGAAAATTGATAAAGTCAACACACTTATGGTTCTCTTCTCCTTCCTGATTTTTGCATGCTATTCTAACTTGTTATGGTTTTCAAAATTTACATCTTGTTTCGTAATTATAATTCTTACGCCTTACCTTGGTTCTATATTGACTCTGTTATATGAACCATCACAGCCTCCCTGTTCTTGATTCCTTTATGTTGAAAGGCATTGGATTAGCAGGATGCTATTATTAAATAGTTGTTTTTAAGGACATTTTAAAAGTAGGCGTGAGTACAGGCATACCTTGAAGCCATCAGAGGTTCCCTTCCAGACCACCGCCAGAAAGAGAATATTGCAGTCGAGTTGCGGGAATTTTTTGTTCCCCAGTGCGGATAAAAGCCATGTTCTGGGCTCCTCTAACGGCTCAGTGGTAAAGAATCCGCCTGCCAATGCAGGAGACACAGTTCGACTCCTGATCCAGGAAGATCCCACATGCTGGGGAGCCACAAAGTCCCTGTCCCACAACTACTGAGCCTGTGCTCTGGGGTCCGGGCTCCGAAACAAGAGAAGCCCCCTCAATGAGAAGCCCACACATTATCGCAGGGAAGAGCAGCCCCTGTTAGCTTCAACTAGGGCGAAGGCTGTGCAGAAACAAAGACCCAACCAGCACAGTCAAAAATAAATAAGTAGATACATAAAATAAAAGCTGTGTTCACGCTACATTGTAGTTTAAGTGAGCTGTAGCATTCTGTATTGAAAAATGCACATGCATTAATTAAAATACACGTCCCTGCTAACCAGTCCTGACCATCAGGTACTCCTTCAGCCAGTAGTTAAGGTTTTGCTGGTAGGTCTGAGATATCGCGAGAATTAGCAACACGCGACACAAACGTGAAACGAGCAGGTGCTGCTAGAAAAATGGCGCAAATGGACCTGCTGGAGGCTGGAATGCCTCAAACCTTCCATTTTTAAACCGTGCGCTTTCTGGGAAGCGCAACAAAACGAGGTATGCCTGTCCTTTGACTTATTGCCTCCGTGGGAGTATCTGCTTGCTACAGTACTTTAATACTTGATAACTTTAATACTTTAATAACTTGAGTAACATTTAAATAAATGTAGCGAAAATGTAGCTGATTGTACTTCTCGGGTAACAGCCTTTTTCACTGAGAACGCCTATAGACAGTTTCACTGTCTTCTAACATTTACTGCTTCTGAGGAGCAGAATTTGGTTTCTCTATTATCTTCACTTTCTGTAATAAATAGCGTTTTTCTCCTCGAAGGTCCATTCTTATTTAAAAAACATGTATTTTGCTTGCCTTGCCTATGAAAACTGCTGAACATGAAACAAAAAATGATTGTGTAAAATTGCGATCTTTAAAGAGAAAAACAACTATTCGTTGTATAGTTGAGAGTACTGAGTGAGTGGGTAGTGAAATTCAGCAGCTTCTTGGGCTATTTCAAATCCCACTGTCTTCTCAATGTGCTAGTTTTTTTTTTTTTGTTAGTTGGAGGCTAATTACTTCACAACATTTCAGTGGGTTTTGTCATACATTGATATGAATCAGCCATAGAGTTACACGTATTCCCCATCCCGATCCCCCCGCCCACCTCCCTCTCCACCCGATTCCTCTGGGTCTTCCCAGTGCACCAGGCCCGAGCACTTGTCTCATGCATCCCACCTGGGCTGGTGATCTGTTTCACCATAGATAATACACATGCTGTTCTTTCGAAACATCCCACCCTCACCTTCTCCCACAGAGTTCAAAAGTCTGTTCTGTACTTCTGTGTCTCTTTTTCTGTTTTGCATATAGGGCTAGTTTTTTTTTAATTGACTACTCTAAGCTTTGAATTTACAATAGAAAAAAAAAATGAAGATTCAACTTTTAAAATCAGTTCTCTGTACTTTCTATTCCTGGTAAATTCTGTGTATTTTTTGTTGTTGTTGATTTATATTAAATCAGCGGACCAAAAAATCCCGGCCTTACATCAATACCAAGTGAAGTTAAAGTACCATTTCATTGCAGTTATTGTTATAATACTGTGTTACTGTCAAAAATAGTATAAAAGTATGCCAAATATTTTGTTGTAGCTGTGCTTATTTAAAAAAAAAAATCTATTTGACTCCTCTGGGTCTTAGTTACTGCATGCAAACAAAAGAATCTTTGTTTTCGGCACTTGGGCTCTTAGTTGGGGCATGCAAGATCTAGTTCCTTTACCAGAGGTGGGACCTGGACCCCCTGGGTTGCGAACCAGAGTCTTAACCATTGGACCACCCTGTATTTAATTTTTGAAATTGAAAATTAAGTCATTCTGTTCCTTGTACTATTTTGTGGTAGGTGTTTCAGGATCTCAGTTCCTTTTTGCTCTCTGAAACATTTTTTCAGTGGATGACATTAGAAGACAAGAGCAAATAAATTCAGTAGGGCATTTTGTACATACCATCTATTGTACAACTTAAGATGAATTGCTTGTTTTGAAATGTAAATCTTGTAAAAAACTTTTAGAGCCATACCAAACCTACCCCTAGTGACTCATTCAAATATGGTTAATGTAGGTAACTTAAATTTGCAAGTTATTTCTGAGTCAGTGAATTATATTGTTTGGTTCACTAGAATATGCATTGGATGGTATAGCAATAAATGTAGCTACAAATCTGTTATTCTTTTTTATAATAGAAATATCAACCGCCAGGGGATAACAGAATAATTGTTCACTCAACAGCTGTTGCCTGTGAGAAGCACTACAGGTGTTCTGTGGTACAGAGAGATGGTTCAGGTCGAGGTAAAACCTTCATACACACAGTGCAACACCAAATGTTTTGAGTGCCTTAAGAAAGACACAATGAAGTATTTTGGATATTGAGAGAAAAGAACAAATTGTGCTGGCTGGAAGGAGGGCAGAGTTCAGAATAATACTTTGGAAGGAGATAACGGTTTAAGCTGGGGATTAAAATATGCAGAGATGGAGTAAGGGAACAAAGTAAGGGATCAGAGGATTTGGATAATCCTGAATTGTGTACAATCCTTGCATAATTAATCAGGCTTTCTTTACTTATGTTTTATTTTTATTACATTTCACCGTTAATGTTATTTTGATTTATGTTCATTCCCTAAAATGGGATAAATTTGCTCATCTTATGAATATTAACAAAATTATTAGGAATTATCTTTTATGGGCTTCTTATTTTTAGGTGTCTTTCAGGATTCTTAATAGGCTTGGCAAATTATTTTTCGGCAATAGAAATTTAATTTCCATTTGATTTTTTTTTTTTTGCATGCCCATCATTATTTTGAAGCCACTTGCATTTTCCTCACATAATAACTATCATAATCTTACATTATACATCTGTATGAATATTGTTTTAGTGTTTGCCTCACTAACTGTGAATTCCATGAGGTTAAAGATCACTTCCGGTATTTCTCACTACATTCTCATAGCACAAGGCTGACCCATAGCCAGTGCTTAGAAGTACGTATTGCATTAATATACAAACAAATGGGGGAAGGGAATGAATGTGATTTCACACTTATTTTATTTCAAAATAATGGAGATGACTCAGATTATTTTCATTTGGCGTAAATAGTCTACCTCATAATGAAAGCATCAGTAAGTTCAGGGCCTGAATTAATTTCTTTCAAAATAAAAGATTAGATAGAATCTATTGAGGTAAGAAGCTGATTTTCACATGTTGGTTTTAAACCATCTTTGTATTTAAAAAATGACTTTAGTATCCGAACGTGAAATTTGGCTACCTTCCTGAATACAGAGGCTTTAAGAGACCTTGCGAGAATCTTTACATATTGGTTCAGTGTATGGATTCTAAAGCAGGACCGTCTCAGCGTGAAACCCGGATCCAGAACTTCCTAGCAATGTGACCTGGGGGTATTTATCTCCTCTTGATCTCTAGTCTCCTCTGCAAAATAGTGTTGGAGTGATGAGTAAACAGTTAAATCATGTAAGTCATTTGTTTGGAAAAGTGATACAAGTAGAGTACTATAGAGGTGTGTATAATTGTTATTATAAATACTGGGGGACCCAGTTCTCCACAGCTCTGGTTAGGATAGAGGTGTGTGTAATTGTTATTATAAGTACTGGGGGACCCAGTTCTCCACAGCTCTGGTTAGGCCACGGGTTACTCTTCCTAAGCTGGAAAAAGCTGAATCCATATCTGTTTCTTGCAGCCTGTAAAGCAAGCCAGGAAGGATAGTAAGCAGGGGATTAAAAATGCAAGTTTTAAGATAATTTTAGATGACTTCAGGGAAATGGCTGCACCAATCAAGGATCAAGTTCAGGAGGCAGTTTGGAATTCTTAAAGACCTCTGATGTTTTGGAAGGTATGGCACTCACCACCGAAGCCAGTTCGCTTGCAATATAAGATTGTTGGAGATATATCGTGATGGCTGGCTATTTGAAGAGTCAAAGAATATCTGACCCAGGAACTTGCTGCCTTTACAGCTGTGCCAAAGGGGCAACATATGGTGTTGATTCAATTCATCGTCACTTTCTAAGGGTGCACTTCCCAACTCTCTAACCCCACATATGAGCTATGCCCGTTTTGTAATTGTTTCTCTGAGGTCTACTTGGTTAAAAAGCTCACAGGGAAGAATCTGTGTCATTTTTATTGCTATCTCCTCAGTGCTGATTGCCATATTAGTTTTTTTTTCCCCTAAGAAAGAATATATTATTGAAGCAAAATCACATTATTATAAACTTAACCAAAGAATTGGACACGACTGAGTGACTGAACTGAACTGAACTGAACCATTTTAAAGTATCATTCAGTAGAATTAAGTACATTCATAGTGTTGTGCAACTGTTTTATCTGTCCAGTTCCAAAACATTTTCATCACCCCAAAGGAAAACCCTATTCCATACTCAATCACTATTTCATACTCCCTCAGCCCCCGGCAATCACCAGTTTGCCTCTGTCTCTATGCGTTTAACTATTCGGGATATATAAAGAGAATCATATACTGTGTGACTTTTTATGAGGTTCATCTATGTTATGTAGCATGTATTTCATTTATGCATGAAGAGTGCTTCATTGTATGAATATATCATATTTTGTTTACCCAGTCATCAGTTGATGGGTATTTGGGATGTTTCTACCTTTGGGTGATCAAAAATAGTACATTTGTGGACATTTGTGTACAAGCTTTTGGTGATACCTTTAAAAATTATTTTGAATATATACAGATGAATGGAATTGCTGTCTTATATATTAACATTAATTCCTTGTTTCACTTCTTGAGCAGTCTCCAAACTGTTTTAAACAATGACTGCTCCATTTTACATTCTCTCAGCAGTGTATGAAGAGTCCAACTTATACATATCCTTGCCAACACTTGATATTTTCTTTGTTGTTGTGACTGTGATTATGATGGCCATCCTGGTGGGTGTAAATTTCTCTAGTGGTTTTGATTTTCATTTCTCTAGTGACTTGTTGAACGTGTATATTTAAACATCATTTTGTGGGCTGGTTGGATATTTGTTTATCTTTGGAGAAATGCCTACCCAAGTCCTTTGTGGCGGGATGGTTGTTTGTTTTTGGTTGTTGAACTGTAAAGTTTCTTTATATGTTCTGGAAAAATAGACCCTTATTGTATTTATGACTTGCATTTTTTCTTCTATTCTGAAGTAGGCTCTCCTCTTTTCATTTTCTTGGTAATATGCTTTGATGCACAAAAAATTAATTTTTATGAAATCCAGTTTTATCTGTTTTTTCTTCTGTTGCTTGTGCCGTTGGTGTCATATCTGAGATTCCACTGCCAAATCCAGTGTTACGTAGACTTACTCCCATGTTTTCTTCTAATAGTTTTATAGCTTTAACTCTTACATTTAGGTCTTTGATTCATTTTTACGTTAATTTTTTCTGTGGTATGGGAGAGGTTCCAGTTCATTCTTTTCTGTTTCCAGGTAATAGTGCCATTTATTGAAGAGATTATTCCTTCCCTTTTGAATGGTCCTGGCACCCTTGTTGAAAATCAACTGGCCACAGATGTATGGATTTATTTTTAGACTGTTCTGTTCCATTGACCCACATGTCTGTCCTAATGGTAGCACTGCATTCTTATGATTATTGTAGCTTTGTACTAAGTTTTAAAGTTGACAACTGAGTCCTCCAACTCTGTTGTTTATCATGGTTATTTTGGCTATTTGGAGTGCTTAAAATTCCGTGTGGATTTTGAATAATTTTCTGCAAAAGGCTAATAAGATTTTGATGGGAATTGCATTGATTTTGTGGATCAATTGCAGGGGTTGGGGTATTGCCATTTTAACACTATTAAGTTTGTGATAGATGAACATGGGATTTCTTTCCATTTATTGAGGTATTTAAGAATTTGGGGGGCAGTGCTTTATAGTTTGTGTACCAGTCTTGTCCTTCTTTGGTTAAATTTGTTCTTGAGTATTATATTTTTGATGTAATCAAAATCAAATTGTTTTCTTAAATTCCTTTTGAGATTTTTCATTGCTCGTTTATAGAATTACAGCTGATGTTCTTGTGTGTTGACCTTGTATTCTGCTACTTTACTGATTTTGTTGATTAACAATTTTTTTGTGTGTGGATTTTCTATTTGTAAGATTAGGTTTTCTGTAAGTAGAGATACTTTTACTTTTTTCCAATTTGGATGTCTTTGTTTGTTTTTAATTGCCTAAGAGTTCTGGTTAGTACAGTGTTGAATACTAGCAACTAGACTGTCTATCTTGTCTTATTCCTGATCTTCGGGTGAATGCTTTCAGTTTCTCATGACTGAATATAATGTCAGCACAGATGCCCTTTATTAGGTTGAGAAAGTTTCTTTCTATTCCTAATTTATTCAGTGTTTTTATCATGAAGTTTTGGATTTTGTCACATGCTATTTTTGCATCAATTGAGATTATCGTGTGACAGGGATTTTCCTTCAGTCTATTGTGGTGTCTTACCACACTTGCCTTCCTGATATAAATCCCACTTGGTCATGTTGTGTAATTTTTCTAATATGCTGCTGGGTTCAATTCGCTAGTATTTTGTTGAAGAGTTCTGTGTCTATTTTCATAAGGAGAATTGGTCTATCGTTGTTGTTGTTTTTTTTTTAATGATGTCCTTATTTGGCTTTGGTGTCAAGATAACAGTCTTCTAATAGAATGAGATAGGAATGTTCCCCCCTCCTTTACTATCAGTTATCTACAGGAGATAGAAATGAATTGGTGTTAATTCTTGTTTGGAAAATTTGCTTAATTCACCAGTGAAGCTATCTGATGCTGGGATTTCCTTTAGGGGTAGAGTTTGGTTACTGATTTAACCTCTTAACTGTTGTAAATCTGTTTACATTTTCTATTTCTTTGTCAATCGGTTTTGGTAGTTTGTGTTTCTAGGAGTTTGTTTGTTTCATCTACATTTTCTAAATTTTCAGTATGCAGTTGTTCATAGTATCTCTTCAAATCCTCTGGATTTCTAGATGGTCTGTAGTAGTGTCCCGACTTTCATTTCTGATTGCAGTAATTTGAATCTTCTCTCTTTTTTTCTTGGTTAGTCTAATTGAAAGTTTGTCGGTTTTACTCATCTTTATTTTTTTAAAGAATCAACCTTGGGTTTTGTTGATTTTTCTCTGCTGTTTTTCTGTCTTCTAGTTCATTTATCTGTGCTCTAATCTTTATAAATTTCCTTTCTTCTGCTCAGTACTTCAGTATTTGCCGAGACCATTTACAACTCTGCCTTAGCCTTCACTATGCTTGCAGGAACCTTGAAAGTGACAGAGAGGTGAATGTGTAGCTTGTCCTCTGATCTTTTCAGGATGACTGTATAGCTCTGGACATGTGCTTGGTCTTCTCAGTTGCCCAACATACACACATCTTTTACAAGCTTTTATTTTACCACATATTTCTTTTCCCAACTTCTTCCTCTCTGGCTTTTTGTCTATTGCTTGTCCTGACTGTTATCCCTCGACTCAGACATCTGTAGCCAGTATTTTTGCCTTTAAGTGCTTTTGAAAAATGCTACCACAGCCTGGTAATGCCTCAGTTAAAATCTGTATGCCTTCATGCTTGTTGTTCAGTTCAGTTCACTTGCTCAGTCGTGTCTGACTCTTGCAACTCCATGAACTGCAGCACACCAGGATTCCCTGTCCACCACCAACTCCCAGAGCTTACTCAGACTCATGTCCATCAAGTCGGTGATGCCATCCAACTGTCTCATCCTCTGTTGTCGTCTTCTACTCCCGCCTTCAATCTTTCCCAGCATCAGGGTCTTTTCCAATGAGTCACCTCTTCACATCAGGCCAAAGTATTGGAGTTTCAGCTTCAGCAACAGTCCTTCCAATGAATATTCAGGACTGATTTCATTTAAGATTGACTAGTTGGATCTCCTTTCAGTCCAAGAGACTCTCAAGAGTCTTCTCCAACATGACAGTTCAAATGCATCAATTCTTTAGCACTCAGCTTTCTTCATAGTTCAACTCTCACATCCATACATGACCACTGGAAAAACCATAGCCTTGACTAGATGGACTTTTGTTGGCAAAGTAATGTCCCTGCTTTTTAATATGCTATCTAGGTTGGTCATAACTTTCCTTCCAAGGAGTAAGCGTCTTTTAATTTCATGGCTGCAATCACCATCTGCAGTGATTTTGGAGCTCAGAAAAATAAAGTCTGACATTATTTCCACTGTTACCCCATCTATTTCTCATGAAGTGATGGAACCAGATGCCATGATCTTAGTTTCCTGAATGTTGAGCTTTAAGCCAACTTTTTCACTCTCCTCTTTCACTTTCATCAAGAGGCTTTTTAGTTCCTCTTGACTTCTAGTGTAGTCAATAAAGCAAAAGTAGATGTTTTTCTGGAACTCTCTTGCTTTTACGGTGACCCAGTGGATGTTCGCAGTTTGATCTCTAGTTCCTTTGCCTTTTCTAAATCCAGCTTGAACACATGGAAGTTCACAGTTCACATACTGTTGAAGCCTGGCTTGGAGAATTTTGAGTATTATTTTGTTAGTGTGTGAGTTGAGTGCAATTGTGTGGTAGTTTGAACATTTTTTGGCATTGCCTTTCTTTGGGATTGGAATGAAAACTGACCTTTTCCAGGCCTGTGGCCACTGTTGAGTTTTCCAGATTTGCTGGCATATTGAGTGCAACACTTTCACAGCATCATCTTTTAGGATTTGAAATAGCTCAACTGGAATTCTATCACCTCCACTAGCTTTGTTCGTAGTGATGCTTCCTAAGGTCCACTTGACTTCACATTCTGGGATGTCTGGCTCTTGTTGAGTGATCACACCATCATGGTTATACAGATCTTTTCTGTATAGTTCTTCTGTGTATTCTTGCCACCTCTTCTTAATATCTTCTGCTTCTGTTAGGTCCATACCATTTCTGTCCTTTATTATAACCATCTTTGCATGAAATGTTCCCTTGCTATCTCTAATTTTCTTGAAGAGATTTCTAGTCTTCCCCATTCTATTGTTTTCCTCTATTTATTTCCATTGATCACCTAAGGAAGGTTTTCTTCTCTCTCCTTGCTGTTTGGAACTCTGCATTCAAATGGGTGTATCTTTTTGAATGTAAAGAAGCTAAATCTTTTGAATGATGTGAAGCTAAAGGCAAAGGAGAAATATGCAAAGAAGAGAAGCTAGTTGTTCAGGGAGCTATCAAACAGTTCAGAAAACACAACCCCAATTCTTTGAGAATAACATCCATGTCATACCTTCTGGCACTAATAGCCTGCGCCAGGAGTGTGGTCCCTTGTCTCCCTGGCCCCTGGTAGTCTCAGATTGGGAGATGGGATACAGGCAATTAAAAATGTCAGGGTTCTCTGCTATGGAAATGCAGCAACATCTTTCTTCAGTAAGTTTGCCCCTGGTCCTTGAGAGATTCTGACTTGCATCCAGAGCTCCGCAGAAGTTAACTCTGACAGTTTTTGCTGATGTTTTAGTTGCTTTTGTGTGAAGATGCAGCCCTGGAGTTCCCTGCATCACCATCTTGATGATGTCACTCCATATGGGGTCTTAATAGTTGATTACACCATGCTGGGCTCTTAGTAAGAGTTTGTTAAATATATTTTTGAGTTCTGAGTATTAAGGAAATGTGATATCTTTAAAATCAAATGTTAGCAATAATGAATAGTGACATATTTAATATGCATTAAGCAAATACTGATTGAGTACCTTCTATATCAATGACCACATTTTTAAAAAGTAGAATATACAAAGTACAAACTATATATACGGTGATGAAATGATTCACCACCAAAACCAGGACACTTTGAAAATAAAAAGAAGAGCTAGTGCTCGCTTCGGCAGCACATATACTGAAGGTTGGAACGATACAGAGAAGATTAGCATGGCCCCTGCGCAAGGATGACACGCAAATTCGTGAAGCGTTCCATATTTTTAAAAAGAAAAAAAAAAAAAAGAAGAGCTAACCAGTGAGGAAATCAGGATTAAGGTGTAACCTGCACTATATTTCACTATCTGTTATATAATCCGGCTAGTTCTTTCTCTCTAGTGATTGATAAAATTGACTTATGGTCTAGTCCTCTGTGGTCTTTAGTTATTAATTTTTGTTATTCTTAGGTAGCTGTGCAAAGGACTTGTTGCTAAAGAGTTGGGTGTGGGATGAGTTTGCTTTTCATGTTCATAATAATCTATGAACAGTATTTTTCATTCTCATTGGAAATAATCACATTTATGGTGGACATTACATTATGAACTTGCATATCACTATTTTAAAAATGTAATTTAATATGCAGTAATGAAGAATTGACTCCTTTTTTTTTTCAGTATTTAAGTTAAGTATGGTATCTGGTGTAAAAGGGCTTCCCTGGAGCCTCAGTGGGAAAAGAATCTGCCTGCAGTGCAGGATACCCAGGTTCAATTCCTGGGTTGGGAAGATGCCATGAGAATGGAATAGCAACCCGCTCCAGTATTCTTGCCTGGAGAATTCCATGGACAGAGGAGCCTGGGGGGGCTACAGTCCATAGGGTTGCAAATAGTCAGACGTGACTGAGCAACTAACACTTAAAGGGCCCACCTTCATTCTTTTAATATGACTATCCATGCATCCCCTGTTCACGGACTGTGATGTATACCATATTTATATATTATTCATATATAAAATAATTCATACTGCAGAATATCTCAAAAAGTTCCTTTCCAAGTGCTTTCTCCCTTTTTGGTATAGGTGGCATGTTCATTAGATTTGTCCAGAGTCACAGTTGTATGTTGGGAGGTAATTTGATCACGGTGTCTGTTTGTTTTACACAGAAATGGGAAGTAAGATCCTTAGAGACTCAGGATTTTAACTGACAGCAGATGAGAAAAGCAGAATATTTTAAGGGCAAATGCCATAGCATAAAATGTAAAATATTGGCAGTCCTTTTCTTTCAGTAAAATTACCTGCAGCTGTATTGGCAAATGGCTTATCATGTATATTCAAAAAGCTAAATTATGGGCAATTTGAACTCATTTATCTTTTTTAAATCCATGCAAATAATCACAACATTAATCTTTTTTTCTACAAAAGAATGAACAACTAGTTTGAACTGCCAGTTGTTTAAAGAGATTTCCATTACTATAGTGTATCTGAGATCTTCCCTGTAGCTCAGATGGTAAAGAATCTGCCGCAATTTAGGAGACCTGGGTCCGATCCCTGGGTCAGGAAGATCCTCTGGAGAAGGGAACGGCAATCCACTCCAGTATCCTTGCCTGGAGAATCCCATGGATAGTTCGTGGGGTCACAAAAAATCGGACATGACTGAGTGACTGACATGCACACACACATAGTGTATCTAGATTAAAAATGAGAATTTAAAGATGGGATTAAGAATTTTAAATGTTTGAAATAGAGGAGACACAAGATTTCAGATTTGTTTCTGCCATATACAAACAGATGCTTCTCATTCATGTATTAAAATAAAGAACCATATCCTTGGCATCAAAATTTGCTTTCAAATAAAGCATTTATAGCAAAACATTGCTTTTCTTCAGGAATATGTTTCAAAAGTAAATTATTTCATTAAAGTACCATTTAATTATATTCCATAACAGATTAGATTTTCCTTTTATACTTTCCAGCACTCGCCAGTTTTTCTAAATGTTTTGCACTCTTTCTTACTTTGAATCTACTTTTCTCTTCTTGCCTTCTTTCTTTGTTGGTCCTTATTTTATCAAGTTGATAATACCAGTAATAATAAATGACTAACCTTTATTGAATACTTAAAATGTGCCAATGTTTTTGACATTTTACTTTTTAAATAATTTAATACATGCTTCTTTTTATATTTGGGGAAAGTCAGGTATCTGGTGTGTGTGTGTGTGTGTGTGTGTGTGTTGTGTGTGTGTGTGTGTGTGTGTGTGTGTGTGTGTGTGTGTGTGTGTTCAGTCGCTCAGCAATGCCCACCTCTTGGCAACCCTATGGACTTTGGCTTGCCAGGCCCCTCTGTCCATGGGATTTCCCAGGCAAGAAGACTGGAGTGGCTTGCCATTTCCTTCTCCAGGGGATCTTCCCAACCCATGGATCAAATCTGCATCTGCTGTGTAGGTGGATTTGTTACCACTGAGTCCACAGGGGGAACCCCTGGTGAGTAAGTAGCAAATTCCCAAATAAGGGTAAAGCCTAGTCAGCCTTGTCCCTAGAACCTGTGCTCAGAACGGTTCTACTTACTACTGGTGATTACAGCAGAGTATAGTGTCTTCTCTTTCTATATTTATGCTCTTCATGGCCAGGCTCCTCTCACTGTGTTTAGAACTTTTCCTGTCACTGAGCACAATGAATACTATTTGATAATTCTGTCAGGAAGAAAACTCAATATAAATGCAAAAGCAGTATATTCATTACATCTGATACTTGGCTTACATACATGTAATTTGTAAAAAGCGATATATTTCAGATAACTTTATTGAAGAATGTAACATTACTTTGATGTTGTATCTATGGATAAAGGTCATTATATAATGGAGTTCCTTTCCTATTAGTATGTTATTTGTGTTTAAAAATGACTTTCTCTTATTTCTCTAATATCATTTATGGAGCCTTAGAAAATCAGTTTGTAGTCAATTCCTTTCATTATTACTTTGATACTTAAATTGACCCTAATGTGGCCCATGACAGCCCCTTCCAGCTTGTTTCTATGTGTTGCCCAGCCATTTTCCCATAAGCCTTAAAGCCCATCCTTACTTACAGGCACAAGAAATAACATAAGGGCAAGGGTGGGATGTTTTGAGAGAACAGCATTAAAACATGTATATTATCACGGCTGAAACAGATCACCAGCTCAGGTTGGATGCATGAGACAAGTGCTCGGGGCTGGTACACTGGGAAGACCCAGAGGGATCGGGTGGGGAGGGAGGTGGGAGGGGGGACCGGGCTGGGGAACACATGTAAATCCATGGCTGATTCATGTCAATGTATGGCAAAAACCACTACAATATTGTAAAGTAATTAGCCTCCAACTAAAAAAAAAAAAAAGAAATAACATAAGGGGTGTTGGGGAGAAGAGAAACTCTTCTTTACCAAAGGATGAGCAATAAAAACACAAAATGAGTGACAGAAATAGAAAAATATTCTCTTACAATTACTAAAGTAGTAATTAAATTACTCTGGCATCATCAACCACTGAGAAAAAATAGCAAAGAGAATATTCACAACTTAAATGATAAAACTTAACATCACCAGAAATGAGTCTAATGATATTACTATATCCTGTTATAATGCAATAATAAGAAGATATATATGTCAAAGTAATATAGCAGATCAATAATGTAATAATAATCCATAACATATGCATTGATTAGTATATATTTATATAAAATACCAATTAGATACTAAGAAGTTTTTATGCATGTAAAACTAAAATAGACAATGGCTTTATACTGTAAAGCCATTTATACTAGGTGGGTTTGATCATTATATTTGTATGTAAATATATTAATAGATCTGAAATAGTAATCAAATGTGATATCACTCATACCTTTTCATGGGCAGTATGAGAAATTTATATTAGCTGACACTCTTTTGAACTTATGATTTTCTAACTAAGCCACTGAATCTGTTATTTTTTACTTGTAAACAACTGGTAGAATTGTGACAGCTATACTAAACAATGTATTATCTTCTTTCCATATTTTTATTGTTTTAAAATCCCACTTCAGTCTTTTCAAATCTCATCTCCAGCCAGTCCCTGCTCACTTTGGAATTCCCAACGTAGCAACACTTTCTGCCTCATTGTTGGTCTTTTTAACCTGGGGGTGTGTGTGTGTGTGTGTGTGTGTGTGTGTCTGTGTCTGTGTGTCTGTGTGTGTCTGTGTGTGTCTGTCTGTCTGTCCTGGAACTTCCCCTTGGGTATGATGGTTAAGAATATTTACAAAACGTATCCTCAAACACCAGCTTTCCATGAATATTTTGATTACATTATTGCTTCTTTCCATTCCGGTATTAAAAATTCTAAATGTCATGGATATTTAGAGGTGTATTTATTCAGCACATTCTTGTAAATGATAGAAAATTCCTGTCCTATTTGTGCTTGATTTCTGGTTTTTATTTTTATTAAAAGCTTTGGTGAATTGCTTTGGCTTTTAAAAAATGTTTTTATAGAACATTCATGTAGGATATTAAGTGATTAATCCTTCTGCTAGAAGATTATAGAAGCCTTCAAATCTGTGCAGAATTCAACAAATCCAGATTAATAGCATTTAAACATCGGAAAGGTGGTTTCTCTTGGGAGCATGAGCAATTATTTTAGCACTGTGCCCAAGTAACTCAAGCCATTAGGAACTGTCCTGTCTTTTCCATTCTCTGAGCCTGAAGGGATGGCAGGCAGCTCTGCCTGTATTGCAGAATCTTCAGCACTGGTACTTGCAAGTTAGGCTTTGGCTCAGCATTACGTAGTCTGTGTCGCCACACCCACTCTCCCTCCATTCCCACTCCTGGCGAGATTTGGTCAGCCCCCAGCAGGTACCGCATGGCTACCTACTACTGGCCTCACTCGCTCCCCTTCCTTCTTAAGAATGTGTTTGATTAGATGAAATACTGAAGTTTTCTCGTTAAACTTAACTGAAGCATTTAACCAACTTACGCCTGAATAAGATACTTGATAAAGAAGTTCACGGAGCACGTCCCAGTTTTATGTGCTATGAATACTTTTTCTTTCCCTGTCTCTTGCCCTGTGCGTATGTGGATGTGTGTGTCTGTCTTACAATCTTCATCGTGATCGCTCTTTAGATTTCTTGCTAGTGTGTCTGTATCACCAGGATAGGGCTCAGCATCTTATTGGCACTGAATACAACTTAAACTGCCATCTCTGTAATTACTGCTGCTTTTGTTTGAAAACATTATCTACTATAGACTTTTGTCAGCTTTTTGTTAAAGTGCTTCATCTTGTATTCCTAGCATTCTGAACTCTGGGCATAAAAGAATAAAGATCTGAGCCATCTAAAGATTTGGCAATTTTTAAAGTGTGCAGTGTGTTCTGGGCTTCAAATGTAATTGTAGCACACTTAATGAGTGTAATAACCTCATGAGTGTTGTTTTCATACATGTTTGCATAATGATAGACTCACATCTGAAAAGAAATCATCTAATCAATGTGAATTCCCATCATTTGTCACCTATCCTGATGTGGGATTTGTATTTTGTAAAAACTTTTTAGCTGAAAGCTTGTCTCAGGAGATTGTGAATATGGCATATATTACAGTGGAGGTGGTATGTTTATTTTGCTTTTTGAATTTTAGGTATTAAAGGTCCACTTTTCTATTCTTTAAGGGGAAACCTATTCCCAGAGTTATCTCTATCTTGAAAGTTTGATGACAACTGTTTGACGTTTTTAAATGGGGCTTTGTGTTAGATTTTGAGAGCCTGAAGCTAATGCATATTGATACTTCTTTTTCATCATCTCCAGGCTAAGACAGAGATGTTTCTTGAAGAATTTTGCTTTGACAAATTAATGAAGGAAAACCATCTATAAGATACTGCAGAAGCATAATCCATACCATTCAGTAACTGAAATGCTGTAGATGTCTTATATTTGTCATAAAATATTTGCAGTTTGGGCTAATTTTGAGCAGAGCCAGCCTGAATTAATAAACAGTGCAAACTGTGAAATGTCTTTAAAGATGTATAATATTATTATGTAAAACTAATCATGACCTGAGGGATCTGTTTCTAAGAACAACAAAACCAGAAATAATCGCTATGCTTAAATTTCAGATCATACTTTTTAGGGTAATTACTCATCACATGGACTTCAAAGTAACTTTCATTTCATCAAATTACTTATATTTACTTGTAGCTTTTTAGTATAACTTAATTGATTATTAAATGCACACACACACACACACACACACACACACACAGAACTGGAAACCAGTTCACTGATTTTGTTGTGCAGCATGTTTGATTTCACTCCTGGAGCAGAGGACCTTAAGTTTTCTAATAATACCAAAATCATGGAAAGCAGATATTGATAAACTTATGTCTTCATTTAGGACAGAAGGAACTGAATTTACTTTTTGGATTTTTGTGATATGACTGTAAAAGAATAAGCAAAGTTCTTAATAGAATTTTTCTTTTGGCCCTTAAATTTAAAATAAAATTGTACACATTTTCTCTGTCTTTGAAAGTTTTTCAAAAACAGAAAGCAGGATGAAGAAGGGAGAATCCTCTAATTTGTTTCATGATTAATTAGCCATATACATAATGTAATACTGTGTGGACAAAAATTGGAGAGAGAGAAAGAGAGATGGGAAGCAGGACTTTCTGTTCATAATGAAATACTCTTTTCTGATGAGTAGGCTGTTGATCCAAGTTACCTTTATATTGATATGAAGGGAAATAAAGATTCCCCTTTGCCTTCCCTTTTTTACTTAAGTAGGAAGAAGGGGAGACCGTGAAGGCACTCAGTGCTAAAGATAGGCAGCAACATCTTAGAAACCATAACTCATTTTAACCTTACCAGTTATTATTCATATTATTTTTGGCAAGGATGCATTCTGTCTGCATATTTTAATGCAGGGAAAGTGCTAGTCAGACCATTATCTTATTTAATAATGCTATAAAGAGGAGGATAAGATTAGTAAATATTTGAAAGAATGATTAAAATATACTGTATTCTTTATAGCTGATAAAAGATGGTGTAATATGCAACAGAAAATTACAAATTAGTTTCTAAAGTTATTGATACTCATGTAAGATCAGACGACTGTTTATAAAAGGTGAATGTGAATGTAAGGAAGCAAATATGTTACCTTAACATGTTACCTTAACATGAGTGAGAATTGGCAATGAATTAGGAAAAATTTTCCTTGAATCAGGAATGTGAAGTGGTCCTGTTATAGAAGTGCAGCACACTGAAACCTGAGCAGTTTCAACACTGATTCATGGTTTCTCGAGGAAGCACTGCCAATCAAGTGGGCCTTAGGAAGCATCACTATGAACAAAGCTAGTGGAGGTGATGGATTTCCCATTGAGCTTTTCAAATCCTAAAAGATGATGCTGTGAAAGTACTGCACTCAATATCACAGCAAATCTGGAAAACTCAGCAGCGGCCACAGGACTGGAAAAGGTCAGTTTTCAATCCAACCCCAAAGAAAGGCAATCCCAAAGAACACTCTAACTACCGCACAATTGCACTCATCTCACACGCTAGTAAAGTAATGCTCAAAATTCTCCAAGCCAGGCTTCAGCAATATGTGAACAGCTGGTTCTAGAAAAGGCAGGGAACCAGAGATCAAATTGCCAGCATCCACTGGATCATCGAAAAAGCAAGAGAGTTTCAGAAAAACATCTATTTCTGCTTTATTGACTATGGCAAAGCCTTTGACTGTGTGGATCACAATAAACTGTGGAAAATTCTTAAAGAGACAGGAGTACTAGACCGCTTGATCTGCCTCTTGAGAAATCTGTATGCAGGTCAAGAAGCAGCAGTTAGAACTGGAACAACAGACTGGTTCCAACTATGAAAAGGAGTATGTCAAGGCTATATATTGTCACCCTGCTTATTTGACTTATATGCAGAGTACATCATGAGAAATGCCAGGCGGGATGAAGAACAAACTGGAATCAAGATTGCCGGGAGTAATATCAATAACCTCAAATATATAGATGACACCACTCTTATGGCAGAAATTGAAGAAGAACTAAAGAGCCTCTGGATGAAAGTGAAAGAGGAGAGTGAAAAAGTTGGCATAAAACTCAATATAGAAAAGTAAGATCATGGCACCTGGTCCCATCCCTTCATGGCAAATAGATGGAGAAACAGTGGAAACAGTGACAAACTTTATTTTTTTTGGGCTCCAAAGTCACTGCAGATGGTGACTTCAGCCATGAAATTAAAAGACACTTGCTCCTTGGAAGAAAAACTATGACCAACCTAGACAGCGTATTAAACAGAGACATTACTTTGCTGGCAAAGGTCCGTCTAGTCGAGGTTATCGTTTTTCCAGTGGTCATATATGGATGTGAGAGTTGGACCATAAAGAAAGCTGAGCGCTGAAGAATTGATGCTTTTGAACTGTGGTGTTGGAGAAGACTCTTGAGAGTCCCTCGGACTGCGAGGAGATCCAACCAGTCCATCCTAAAGGAGATCAGTCCCGACTGTTCATTGGAAGGACTGATGCTGAAGCTGAAACTCCAGTCCTTTGGCCACCTGATGCAAAGAGCTGACTCATTTGAAAAGACCCTGATGCTGGGAAAGATTGAAGGCAGGAGGAGAAGGGGATGATAGAGGATGAGATGGTTGGATGGCATCACCGACTTTATGGACATGAGTTGGGGTAAACTCCAGGAGTTGGTGATGGACAGGGAGGCCTGGCATGCTGTAGTCCATGGCATCGCAAAGAGTTGGACATGATGGAGCGACTGAACTGAACGGAAGGAAACACTGAGTTTTCTCTCCTAGTCAGTATCAGTGAATCTGTGTTTGACTTATAACATTGCATAAATTAATAGTTTACATGTGTTTTCTAGAAAGCTGTCTAGTGACACACCTCACGGGTGTGCTCAGTTGCATCCAGCCTTTGCAACCCCATCGACTGTAGCCCATCAGGCTCCCCTGACCATGGGATTCTCTAGGCAAGAAGTCTGGAGTGGGTTGCCATTCTCTTCTCCAGGGCATCTTCCCGACCCAGGGATCAAAACTGGGCCTCCTGCATTGCAGGCAGATTCTTTACCTCTGAGCCACCAGGGAAGCTCTTTAGATATTATCAAATCAGTTAATTTCTTATATCTCTTATACACTGGAAAAAGTTGGTCCCTTTAAAAAAATATTATTCTGTATTCCACCAGATAATCAAAGCTTACTCTACCAGAAATAACCAAAAGTCTGAGCACACTGTTTCCTGTTTCATTTATGTTAGTTATTTTTATCAAGTACGTGTTAACCACTAGTCATGGTATTAACAGTTATTGTTCTTGCTATATCTGTATTAGAAGTGATAGGTGATATAGTTACCAAATTTATTTAAAGAGTGTGGTGGCTCCCCAATTTACTGTGAGTAATAGCATGGAAAAACAGTTGGCACTTCTGAACAGCCTGACGCCTGCGATAGGCAGTGATTTAATTTTGAAGTTATTTTATTACTTTCAAATGAAATGAGAAATCTACCTTGTTTCTTACTATGAGCCTCTTATTAATTCGCAATTTATCCTCCTTCAGTGATTATCATGATTCATGTATCACTGCCTGACTTGTATTATGTATCCAGTTGCCATTATATAATGGTGGGAATTTGATATTTCTCATTACAGTGGAATTACATTCCTTGTATACCGTAAAGGAGGCTTCTGTATTTCAAGAAGCAAATTATGAATACTTATTTAACAAATAGAAACTTGTCACTGAACAGGTTTTCCCATTAAATTTTGTTGTACTTAGAATTTGAAACTCAGTTAAACTCAGCACACTGATAACACAGGTAGTAAATTTGATGATCTGGTGTGAACCAGGTCCTATGAGAAGTCAAGGACAGTATCTGTACCCTTGAGGAGTGTTACTTGCTCAGTTGTGTCCAACTCTTTGAGACCCCATGAATTGTAGCTCGCCAGGCTCCTCTGTCCATGGGGTTCTCCAGGCAAGAATGCTGGGGTGGCTTGCCATTCCCTTCTCCAAGGGCTTTTCCCTACCCAGGGATCAAACCTGGGTCTCCCACATTGCCAGTGGATTCTTTACTCTCTGAGACACCAGGGATGTTCCATATCCTTGAGGAATGTGTGACTTAATAGATGGCTTTCTACTACATTTTGTATCATACAGAATGCCTTCAGTAGAAACTATATATAGAGTGTATATATATTATATATAGTTATTTTGAATATATTATACATGTATGTATTATAAATACTGTGTATTCCCTGATAGCTCAGACAGTAGAGAATCTGCCTGCAATGCTGGAGACGTAGGTTCAATCCCTGGGTCAGGAAGGTCCTCTGGAGAAGGAAATGGCAACCCATTTCAGTATTCTTGCTTGGGAAATCCCATGGACAGAGGAGCTTGGTGGGCTATAGTCAAGGGGGTCACTAAGAGTTGGACGTGACTGAGTGGCTAACACACACATTTATTTTTCAAATGTTATTATGATATTATAATTGTATATGAGAAATAGAGATGAGGCTGGATACAGAAATAGAAAATTAAAGACATTAAATGTCCATGTTTAAGCTAATATACAATAACATCTTTGGTCATTTTAGGTTTCAGGCTTAGATAATGTTATGATATAGTCACAGGTTTGAACCATTTAACTGCTACTGCATACAAGATGGACTGGAGCATGTTCTCAAGTCGTTCATGGATGACGGACTGGAAGGAACTGGAGGTATAGAGAACAGCTGGGATGCCATGAGACAAGCACAACTGTGGATAAAAATGGGAGTTTTCTTTGTTGAAACAAAAGCAAAGAGAGAAACTATGGCATACTTCAGAATAAGCTAATCAAGATTTTATAACTACTAGGATATTTGGGACAAAGGAGGGTGTGTGAAAGTTGTTTCTGAAGGTGATGTCTCTTCTGTCCCATACATCTGAGGGCAGTGCTGCTGCCGCTGAAGGAAATGCAGTGTTTGTGTAGGAACTTGAAGTTTGCTATCATTTATACTGACTTTAGAGGCTTCCCAGGTGGCGCTAGTGGTAAAAGAACCCACTTGCCAATGCAGGAGACATAAGAGACACAGGTTCCCTCTCTGGGTCAGGAAGATCCTCTGGAGGAGGGCATGGCAACCCACTCCAGTATTCTCGTCTGGAGAATCCCATGGCCAGGGGAGCTTGGTGGGCTTCAGTCCACGGGGCTGCAAAGAGTCAGACACGACTGAGCGACAGGACCACACATCGCTGGCTGCTCTGTTGAAAGTGGATGAGGGTTGGGGGGGACAGAAGGGAATCAGGGCGACCACTGAAGCTGCTGTTACAGTATTGTCATGTTTGAAAAAAAATTATAATCAGTAAATATCGAATAAATGCATTTTACTTTTGATATCTAAAACAGAGAATAGTTTTTGGTTGATTCCAGGGAATAACAAATCTTGGTAGGCAGCTCCTGAAATCTGCCTGTGTGTGCTCATACTGAGAATTCTATCCTACCCCCTTTTCATGGCAAGTGTCTTATCCTCATATTGCCTCCATTTCATCACAGCACTCACCTTGCAGTGTTGTTATAGGATAATAATAATCATCAAGTTATTATTGTACCAGGTTGCATGTATTTATTAGGCAGAGACTGTGGTCAGTGTTTTACACACATTATCTCATATCAGTTTCCCAAACAACGCTACCAGTTAGGTGACATAAACGGCTCCCTTTTACATACAAGGAAACCGAAGCATGACCCCACCTAAGAAATGATTCCTCCAATGCCTATATGGAAAAAGCCAGAAATCAGTATCAGAAAACCACTTGGGGCGTTCCTTCATCGGCAGCTCAGGAGACAAGCAGAGACACATGGGGCCTGCCTAGTGACCTGGGCTGAGTTCCGAGCCTGACGCCCTCCCCAGGGAAGCAACGTGCTCGCTGCATGCAGCTTCCTCATCCCTCCTGGGGTGCTGTCTTCCTCCCCATGCTGAAGGTCCTCCCTGGGACCCACTCTCCTCAGAAGAAAAGGAGGCAGGTCATAGTCCTGCCTCTGGGAGTCAGGTTTCGGTGAAATTCCAGCCTGGGCTCCCTCCATGACTGGCCTTGGAATGGACCTGGTCCTTCCCCTCCTCCCCGGTTTCTGGGACTTCTCCTCCTACTCCTCACTCAGGTCAGGAGGAAAAAGATTCTTCAGTTATTTCTGGAACGCTTTTCTCTTTGTCTTCTTTTCCATTTCCTCCTATTTGGGGAAAACCCACACATGTCTGACCTCCCTATTTCTTCAAAGAAACATTTTTTTCCCTTTCTCAGTTAAAAATGCCTGGCCTAAAGGCTAACACCTTATCTATTTCAAGAACTCCTTAATAAGAAACAAAGAATTCCAAGAGTAGGTTATTTTATCTGCCCTGTTCTGATCTGTGTTGAGAATCTGAACACTGTTTGAAACCCCTTCAAAGATAATTGCTAGCATTTACTTCTTTTGTTTTACAGCAGTGTTAACCTGTACATCAGAGGGAAAGCACGTTTTATATTTACCTCATATAGTACAATAAAAATTTCACCAGTACAGACTTAGGCGGAAAGATTAGCATTCTATATTTTATGAAACTAATCTTGCTTCCCAAGTTTAAGAGTTTCAACTTGCCATTTAATTACAAATATACTTGTCAAATAGAGTGTAGGATACACAATTAAGTTTGAATTTCAAGTAAACAATGAATTTTTTTTTACTATAACTGTCATGCAATGTTTGTATTTTTATTTGCAAAATCTGGCAACCCTAAATATCACTTTAACTATAAAGCTATTTTTAGTTAAAAGTTTAAAGGTTGAGTGACGAAAACAGCGGGCTACCCTGGTAGTTCAGTGGTAAAGAATACAATGCAGGAGATGCAGTTTCGATCCCTGGGTTGGGAAGATCCCCTGGAGAAAGAAATGGCAACCCACTCCAGTATTCTTGCCTGGGAAATCCTATGGCCAGAGGAGCCTGGTGGGCTACAGTCCATGGGGTTGCAAAGAGTTGGGCATGACTTAGTGACTTAACAACAACAACAAAGGAAAAAGGTATTAAAGTATCTCTTCGGATCGTTTCTTGACCTTCATAGTGGCTGGAGATCACTTTGGCCACGTAGCTTGCCATGGAGACCTCTGCAGGGTTACAGATGGAACCAGGATATACACATGTTCCTCTTGCCTATAGCTCCTGTTCACTGTTTCTGGGCTCACTGTCACCAGCCCTCTTGAAGTTCACACCTAATGGAAGTCTGAGGGAAACAAGGCTGTGGATTCTGGATTTCTGCCCTGTTTTTTTGTCCCTGTTTTCTTTCTTCCTCCCAACGCAGAGGGTACCTTCCTGTCAGTAGTAATAACCTGTGTATATTTAGCCTCCGGAATGGCTTAATTAAGAAATGGCTTAATGCTTTGCTTTTCAGTGTAAAATGAGCTTTTGAAAATGAGTATTTAAAAAAAAGAAAATGAGTATTTTTTCCTTCCCAACATACCTAAGCTATTGAGACTCAATGAAGATTCAAGAAAACCATCCTTCAGACTCAATGACCCTTTATTTCAGGTAGTATTATCCTTCCTGTTGAAAGAAGGAAAACCGTAGAAAAAGCTTCACTGCCATAGGATTTTTCAGGAAGAAAGGGAAGTCACTCAGTTGTCTCTGACTCTTTGTGACCCCATGGACTATAGCCCACCAGGCTCCTCCATCCATGGGATTCTCCAGGCAAGAATACTGGAGTGGGTTGCCATTTCCTTCTCCACGGGATCTTCCCGACCCAGGGATCGAATGCGGGAGCATTGCGGGTAGAAGCTTTACCATCTGAGCCACCAGGGAAGACCATTGCAAAATTATTTTTTAAACTGTCCATAATCTAGCCTTCGTTATGTGAGTTCAGGTGTGTGTGAGCCTGGGGGCTTCTTCCTTTGTTTCTGTCTCTCATGCAGGCACATATGCATTCTCTTCTCTCTCTTTTCTTGGAGACTGTATAATTGTGTGTGCATGACTAAAGAAGTGACTGTATTAGAGAAGCACAAAATCATTTGATAAATAATCTGGTGCTGAATTTTGAGATAAATAGCCAATTCAGGCTGCTCTATTCTAATACCCTGGAGAAGAGAAAGACTGCTCACTCCAGTATTCTGACCTGGAGAATTCCATGGACTGTGTAGTCCATGGGGTCCCAAAGAGTCGGATACAGACTGAGCAACTTTCACTTTTCACTTTATTCTAATACATATGACAAACATTTATTTTATTTAGGCTCATCCAGAAAATATGTGCTTGGATCTTTAAAATAAAATGTTTCCCTGTGAGACATTTGATTTGACTCTTGGTATGGTTTCAATAAGATTTAATATATTTCAAAACCCTATTTGTTAGAAAATGTGTCAAAAATCTCTTTAATGCCATTTTTCATTTTTAAACCAACACATAACTCCCTTTGAAATTGCCTTTTGCTTCTTGGGCAAGAAAATCTTTCGACATAGCATAACTAAAATAGTTCCACACATTTCCCAATGAAATGTTTTCCAATCTGTGTATCCAGAGCTGGGATAACTTTTGTCAAAAATAAAAATTAATATTCTCTTGTAATTTTCGCCAATAATTAAACTAGTCTCTTCAGAAATACTACAGCCAATGATATTTTCTAAAAACTTGAACCAAATCAAAATGTGCGACAGAGTGTGCTGTTTGATTAAACATCGATTAGCTATTCTACATATTTGAAAAAAATGTTATCTTGTATAAAATGTATATATTATCAAAGTTTCTAAATAAATCCTGGGCTAGATGTTTAACTTTGAGTTCCAGGTGGGCACATTTGTGTTGATTTTTACAAATTAAGAAAAAGTCAACAAATCACTACTGAAGAAATAATATAGCTAATGAATAGCAATGTATACCTCAATATTTTAATCTGCAATAGTACAACATAAAAAGGTAATTGTACAACATATATGATCATCTTAGAAAAAAGGAGACTGTGGTTAAGTGGAAGATAATATTGGAATCTTATTTTCACTGGGAAACCTGGAAAACCAGAAATATCGATCTTACAGAAAGTAACTAGTTTACAAGACATAAAGTGAAAACAAAGCATTACAGTTAGACCCTGTAGAAATGTAATCGTATTGATTACAAATTCCTTCTTAGTATTTTGTGACTTGTCGATAATGAGATAGTAAAACATACGATACTTTGAAATTGGAAGTATAAAACAAAGAAAAAAACAGAAAGCATTTATCACAGAATTATTTGCAAATCATTTAAAATTTTGAAGAGAGAAATTCATTGTTTGCTGTGCTGCTGAGCGTTGCATTGGACACATCCCTAGGTGAGCCCTGGTTTAAACTGCCTTAGCTTTACCTGAAATTATGTTCCCAAAACTAAGGAGGCTTGGGTCTTACTGGTATCATGAAAAGTGAAAGTGTTAGTTGCTCCCTCGTGTCCAACTCTTTGTGACCCCATGGACTATAGCCCGCCAGGCTCCTCCTCTATCCGTGGAATTCTCCAGGCAAGAATACTGGAGTAGATAGCCTTTCTTTTCTCCAGGGGAATCTTCCCAACCCAGGGATTGAACCAGGGTCTCCCGCGTTGCGGGCAGATTCTTTACCATTTGAGCCACCAGGGAAGCACTTACTGGTACCATAATGAGTTGTATATCTGCTTGAAAATTAATTGTCTTCCTTTAGACATATCAGCTCATCTAGTAAGTATGTGACAGCTATTCTTGTCTTGCTGTCCACTTGAGAAACTTTGTCTCCATTCTGCTTTATAAATACTGACCTTCCATCTCTACTCAACAGGCGTTAACATATGAGCATTTTTGCTGGTACCTGACATTTTAAATTCAGTTCTTCACAGGTAGTTTCTCATGACTCTAGTATTCGATCCATATATAGATTGTAAAAGAGTTTTACAATGTTTTGATTAATTTTTCCTTAACACATAGGGATAATTTTTTTCCTAGATATATGCACATATGTGAATTTTTTCATATGGAAAAAATATATACAAGAGCAAGACATTTTCCAGATGTTCCTAAACTCTTTGTCTCATAAGGAATACAAGTATCTGAGAACTCATGAATTCTTATTTTATTTTCTCAAGAATGAGACAGCAGTCAGGGGTTTCTTGGAAAACTACACAAAACTGTCAGTTTGTTATTTCGGGTTCCCAGAGGAAAAAGATGGCCCTCTCAGAAGGAGTGAGAAGAATCTTACTATAGATGAGATGGGTGATGGAGAGGGTAAGGGAAACCAACAAAAGCCAGGAGAGAGAGCAAGAGTGAGCCTCTGCCATGCCCAGGCACGAAGAACGGGAGAAGGGACTGATGGCCAGATGGGAGCTGAAGGTGACAGGGGGGCCACCCAAGGGAGTGGCCTGGAGAGGGGGCCATGGTGCCTGCTGACGCCTGAGCGGCGAGTCGGGACACGCGCTACAAGCCCCCCCTCCCATATCTCGTGGAACTTTGCTCTGTCAGAACCCAGCTGGAACCAGCTGGAAGCATAGGACCTTGCTCTCTAGTCCATGCAGATCAGCTTCTGCATGCAGGCACAGTGAGATGGGGGACTCAGGAGGGGACCCGTAGAACAAGTCAGTGGAGGTCCTGAGGACATGAGTCTTTCTTAATGATCCCATCACTGAAGCTGTTTGCATGACAGCCTTCCAAACAGGCTGCCTGTGGCATGGGAATAGTGTTATGATAGTATCATGTTAAAGATGGGAGTGGCGGAGTGATGACTGTGTCCCACTCCCAGTGGTGACAATGCTATTTGAAATAAAGGTTGGAAGATCTTTCATCTTTGGGGGAATCCCATCAAGTCTCAAGTGTGGATGCAGGTTTCACAGGTCCATTTCAGGTGAGAGCATCAGTCTCGAGGACTGTGGAGACAGGGTCATCCTACTGGAGTCTCTGGTGTCAGAGATTGTTTTCTTTTCTGTGCAGATGTTTTTGGTTTCATGTCATTTCAACTACTTATTTTTCTTCAGTTGCCTGATGCTCTTTCAGTTGTAGGAATAGATTTGCCAGATGATGGTATAGATTTCAACTCTAAGCTATATTTTTGGTACATATCCAATTTAGATACTTTGTTAGCTTCATTTTTGCTAAACTATTTCGTGAATGTTTAGTCCGCTCAGTGCTTATGTTAGGAGGTAGGGAAGGGTTTAACTGAAAAACAAATGCAGGAAGTCTGTCCTAGCAACCTGTGGTGCTATAAACAAAAATAGAATAAACAAAGAACAAGGGATTAGTTAGTGGGAGAGAGGGGCGGGAATATTGATTTCATAATGGACAGTTTTATCCAGAAGGGTCCCAGTTAAAAATGTGAGAATGGAATTCACTAAAGAGTTCTGGAGTAATCCAGAGAAGATGGGATAATATAAGTGGGGGTCAGTAAAGAATCTGCCTGCAGTGCAGGAGACCTGGGTTCGATCCCTGAGTCAGGAAGATCCCCTGGAGAAGGAAATGGCAACCCACTCCAGTATCCTTACCTGGAAAATCTCATGGACACAAGAGCCTGGTAGACTGTATTCCATGGGCTTGCAAAGAATCAGGCACGACTGAGCAACTAACACTTATTTACTTCCTTACAGTCTAGCAGCATGTAGTGCATTTAACAGTGCTAGCTGGAATAATTATTGAATGAGACTTCCATACCTTGCCCTCAGTATATAACGCACATACTGAGTCAGTTGATACATGATAGTCAATACAGAAGCAAGTTTTGCAGGATTCTGGGGACTAGAGGAGTACAGTGTTTTACTCCACTTGCATCTCACTGCAGATGTGTTTCTGTAACATGCCCACCATAATGCATTTGTAAGGGCTTCCCTAGTGTCTCAGACAGTAAAGAATCCACCTGCAATGTAGAAGACTTAGGCTTGATCCTTGGGTCTGGAAGATCCCCTGGAGAAGCGAATGGCTACCCACTCCATTTTTAGAGATTTAATTGTGAGCTCTTTGGAAGAAATTGGGAAAGGAGTATCTCAAGGCTGTATGTTGTCACCCTACTTATTTAATGTATATGCAGAGTACCTCGTGAAATGTCAGGCTGGATGAAGCACAAGCTGGAATCAGAATTGCAGGGAGAAATATCAGTAACCTCAGATATGCAGATAGCACTACTCTTATGGCAGAAAGCAAAGAGGAACTAAAGAGCCTCTTGATGAAAGTGAAAGAGGAGAGTGAAAAAGCTGGCTTAAAACTCACCATTCAAAAAGTTAAGATCATGGCATCCGGTCCCATCACTTCATGGAAAATAGATGGGGAAACAGTGAAAACAGTGACAGTTTTCTTGGGCTCCAAAACGACAGCTGCAGCCTTGAAATTAAAGATGCAGATGGTGATTGCAGCCATGAAATCAAAAGACATTTGCTCCTTGGAAGAACAGCTATGACCAACCGAAAGCATATTGAAAATCTGAGCCATTCCTTTGCCACAAAGGTCCGTCCGGTCAAAGCTTTGGTTTTTCCAGTGGTCATGTGTGGATGTGAGTTGGACCATAAAGAAAGCTGAGCGCTGAAGAGTTGATGCTTTTGAACTGTGGTGTTGGAGAAGACTCTTGAGAGTCCCTTGGACTGCAAGGAGATCTAACCAGTTCATCCTAAAGGAGATCAGTCCTGAATATTCATTGGAAGGACTGGTGCTGAAGCTGAAGCTCCAATACTTTGGCCACCTGATGCGAAGAACTGACTCTTTGGTAAAGACCCTGATCCTGGGAAAGGTTGAAGGCGGGAGAAGGGTACAACAGAGGATGAGATGGTTGGATAGCATCACTGACTCAATGGACATGAGTTTGAGCAGGCTCTGGGAGTTCGTGATGGACAGGGAGGCCTGGCCTGCTGCAGTCCATGGGTTCGCAAAGAGTCAGACATGACTGAGCAACTGAACTGATACTGATACCCATTAGTAAAAGTTAACATATATAAGTTAAAGAGTTCTTCTCCAGGTAATTTCTTCATTAACTTTGGCACATTGTCGTAAAAAAAGGAAATATGCTTTGCTATCTATAATATCTGTCAACATGGAATTGTAATATCTTCCCATGAGAAGAAAAGGTATTTAACACTCTTAAGTAGAGATATAAAAATAATTTAAGGAAATGCTTAAAATTCACAAAGTATTTTGAATGAAGGATGACACTAATGTGATTAAACATTTCATTTGCATCTGTTGAGTCTCATGTGAGTATGTGGTAATGACCTGATCTTAATTTAATCATCAAACCCCCTAATAAATTTAGACAAAAATCAAGAGGGAGCAGGTCCACCTCAAGAGTTATTAATAAGTTGGCACACTTAAAACTCATTTAATTCTTTAGCATCTGAACTAATGAGATGTTACATATTTGTTGACGTACTAATTTAGCTGAATGGATTGTTATTAATCACATATTAATAGAAATAGTAAAATGTATTTAATGGTAGTGATAACCTACCTTAAAATGGTATTCTCTATTTTAAAGATGAACTACGAAGTTTAATTTTTCAGTAATAGCTTATAGACTGTGCTCTTATTTTTTAAAAGCCTATTAATGTGTAATTTATAAGATTAAAGCTCATAAACGATACAAATGGGAAACTGTCTCTTCTTTTTTGCCCCATTTTATCTCACTTTGAGATGAATCTCAAAAATATGAATATGAATACAGTACAGTAGTGACAAGAACGTAACACATTTTTCATTTGTTGGTTTACATCCTTGACTAAATTATTTTATGGAAATGAGGTAGCTCATTTAAAATATTTCTGTAGCCTCTCCTATAATTAATGTCGTTCTCTAAATTTATATCATCAAATGATTTTGCTTCTGTTGCCTGCTCCTGTCTCCTGAACATTTGTGACATGAGAGTCTTTGAAGTCCTTTGTCCTCAGTAACTGCAGGTGAAGTTCAAACCTCAGAAACTGTTCCCACCAGCTTGCTAGGTCACATTGTGCAGGATACACTTGCTTAAAGAAAACAGTGCCTTAGCAGGCTGCAAGCTTTACTTATACTTGACATAACAAAATGTAAAGACATTGGCTTTTGCATTTTGTTCATACTAGTTACAGAAGTTAATTGCTTTTATTTAATGATTAAAATAATGTTTTTGTCCAATAATCTGCATGCCAGATTGGGTTTGTTTATTTGATTATTTACACCTTTTTTAGATTTTCCAAATAAGAATATTTAACTACTCAAGAATTAATCCAGATTAATTAATTGTATCAACTAACAGCTATTCTGGTCTGTGCTGACATCCTGTGACCTTACTGTATTTTGAATTACTGTTTGCTTATTTTATTTTTAAAATAACTTTCTTTCTTTCTCTTATTTTGGGCTGTGCTGGGTCTCCATTGCCGCACAGGCTGTTCTCTGCTTGTGAAGCGTGGGGGCTGCCCTTGGCTTCGGCGTGTGGGTTTCTCCTTGTGGGGCTTCTCTTACTGCAGAGCGCAGGCTGAGTATCAGGCTTCTGCAGTTGCTGCTGTAGCTCGGTAGTTGTGGTGCATGGGCTTAGTTGCCCTGAGGCATGTGGATCTTCCCGGACCAGGGATTGAACCCGTGTCTCCTGCATTGGCAGACAGATTCTTTACCACTGAGCCACTGGAAAAGGCCCTGTTTGCTTAATTTATAAAGCCTAAGGTCCAAGCCTTACCTCAAAAGTGAAAGTGAAAGTCGCTCAGTCGTGTGCAACTCATTGCAACCTCATGGACTACAGTCCATGGAATTCTCCAGGCCAGAATCCTGAAGTGGGTAGCCTTTCCCTTCTCCATGGGGTCTTCCCAACCCAGGGATCCAACCCAGGTCTCCCACATTGCAGGCAGATTCTTTACCAGCTGAGCCACAAGGGATGCCCAAGAATACTGGAGTGGGTAGCCTATTCCTCCTCCATTGGATCTTCCTGACCCAGGAATCAAACCAGGGTCTCCTGCATTGCAGGCAGATTCTTTACCAACTGAGCTATCAGGGCTATCAGAATACAAATCAGTTTCTCAAAGTGTCTTAAGAGAATATATCAGCCACTGTTGGTGTATAGAAATCTATTCTTAGAAGACACTTTGACGAACTGATTTCTATGTAATATGTGTATGCTTTGTAAAAAAATTTACAGTCTCTGTTCTGTAAGCAACTGAAATATTTATTTTATAGAAGGAATCCAAATAAATGTCTCGGCTTCATAAGTATGCATGGAGATACTCTGTTGATTTATTTTTGGTGACGAGAATGAAGCCTAAATTTAGAAGCTATCTTTCTTTGACAGTATAGTCCTAAAATTCTGCCAGACATTTTTGGTTTTTGTATTTTGTATTTCTTAAGTGAATTAAAGAATTAGTATAGTTAAGTCTAAAAGGATTTTAAACTTGGTCTATCCTCAGATAATATATTTAAAAAAAATTTTTGTTTCCAACTCATGAAGAATTAACATATACGTTTATTTTTAAACTACATTTTTAAACAGCTTCTGATGTGGCTTGAAAAAAATGACTCTGTCACAGTCATTTAAGGAAAGAGTTGTATATGCAGTTAATTCTCGTTATTCATGGTAGTTACATTCTATAAAGTCACCAAAAAGCATTGAATTAGCTAATACTATAACATTGTTCTTAAAAGAAATACAGACTTGGGCCCTGTCAATGACTGGTCATAGCATTTTCATCAAGCGATCAATACATACATTTGTTTTAAGTGTGTTTTTAGTGTGTTTCTGTTTAAAGATACTCCAGCATGTATTGTTGATTCATGAACACTGAACAACGCACACTGATAGCATTGTAACTCATGCTTGGACTAAGGTTCTCCAGCATGCCTGTTTCTTCCCTAAGGCACGTTGTAACCTTCTTGTGCCTGATCAGGGACACTGGGCAGCACTTCAGCGCTGTGCTTGGGGCCATTTTAAACAATGAAATCACCCGCAAAATGCACACAAATGTGAAAAGCGTGGCAAATAAATAGAATGTGAAAAACATATACTAGTTTATAGTTAAGAGACTTGAGACAAAGAAGATGGAGCCTTGTGTTATAAGACCTGAACTGGATATGTGTGAGCGTTGGTTGACCCAAGTTGATCTTGGGATTACAAAAATATCAGTAGATGAATTCTCAAATGTAGAATCCTTGGATAGTGAGGATCAACTGTATTTTACGGCATATCCTGTTCTCACCTTTAAGGTCTGATTTGGGACTCTTGAATCAACTTTTCAGCATGTGATGTGGCCGGGGTGGAGCTGGGACACACAGCTCAAATTCTCAGTCCAGGTGAGTCAGGGCCAAAAGTGAGAACCAGGCTTGAAGACTTCATAGTCATTTGGCAGAGTGATTTTAGGTTGAATTTTTTAAATGTAAACATATTTACATTTTAAATGTGTTTATTTTAAAAATATTAATTTTAATGTATCTTATAAAGCTTATTAATAGGTAAGAAAAAAAGAAAAAACTGGCCCTTTCCCTTGTACAGTTGGAAAGTCATGGCTGCAGTGGTTGTTTAACTCTGTCCCGCTGGCCCGGAAAGTAGAGCAAATCGGGCAGCAGGTGTCCTGTGGTCTAACCCGCGTTGACCATCTCCCGCGTGATCCTTCCCCGCCAAGTCTGCATCTGAAATGGGAGGGTGACACTTTTGTCATCCTCTAATGCTGAGATCCTTCAGAAGAGTGAAGGAAGGCCTTGTTGACCACTGCTCATCTGGTTCATCCTTCTTAGGAAGATAGAATTGGTAAAGCGCTAGAAAAAACACTTTTCTGCTCTGGTTTAAGCGATCAGAGAAAATATTCTCTGATTCTATGAAAATTTTAAATGCAAACATACTGCATATCTTTTCCTGAACATAGAATGACAACTGTTATATTTTTCTCTCCCTCCTCCTCTTATAGCACAGAAGAAAAATAATTTTAATAATATAATTTTAGAAAATTCCCATGAACAGTCTCAGATTCTTTCTATATCTCTAGAGTAAAATATTTACAAAAGATATATATATGTTATATATGCATATGTATTCACATAATATATATACATCTGTATTCACAATGTATATTTATATATTCACAAGGCCCAAATCATGTCTCACTTTTTTTCATTAATTTACAACAGATACCGAGTGACAACCTACCATGTTTCAGGAATTGTTCAATACATATTTGTTGAATGATTTCATTAGTCATTGATTCTTCAAAGTGTTTTTTCAGATTTAAAAAAATCAATTTCTATTAAGACCTATATAGCAAAAGTTGCTCAGTCATGTCTGACTCTTTGTGACCCCATGGACTATACAGTCCATGGAATTCTCCAGGTCAGAATACTGGAGTGGGTAGCTGTTCCCTTCTCCAGGGGATCTTCCCAACCCAGGGATCAAACACAGGTCTCCGGCATTGTAGGCAGATTCTTTACCAGCTGAGCCACAAGGGAAACCCAAGAATACTGGAGTGGGTAGCCTATCCCTTCTCCAGTGGATCTTCCTAACCCAGGAATCAAACTGGGGTCTCCTGCATTGCAGGTGGATTCTTTAGCCACTGAGCTACCAGGAAAGTCCAAGCCCTATAGGCAGTAATATATATGAACATTGAAAAATAGAGAATTTGTACAGCACTTGGAGAAGGAGATAGAGTGACTCCAATATAAATGGTTAGGTCAGGCGCATTCTTGAAAAGTTCTACTAGATAGATGGCTGATTATCAGTCTCTGTCACACTGTCAAAAAGTAGTGGAAGAATAAGAGAGTTTAATTAGGAGAGAAGATCATTCCTCTGTTTGAAGAGTTGAAGCAAATGTGTAACAAACATCTTGGGCTGGTTCGGGCCCTGATTCGTGTGGGCACCAGGGAGCCAGCTGGTGAAAGTGCCGCCATGTTGTGAACAGACCCTTTGGCAAAGGCCTTCTTGGTGGCCGTCACAGATGGTTAGGAGGCTACGGGATCTCGCGGGGACTTCGCCCTACCTGAGCTGAGGGTGGCGGCCGTCGCTGTTCTAGATGAGTCACAGAATGGGTCCTATAAGGGCAAAGGGCCAGGAAGTAGGGAGAGCAGCTAGAATGCTTGGTGAACGGTCTCTCCTGTCTCGAAAAATGGACGCTGTTTATAAGCTGAAAATAGTTTCCAACTAGTGCTCGGCTCACTGGTGTGCCGTGTGTCTTGCTGGAAGGCCGTGGGCAAGTGTGGGTGACTTTTGACGTTTTGCTTAAACCCACTCACTGTTCACTCCAAAAGATACAGTGATTCTCATCAGTGATACTGGCGCTTCCAACATCAGTGATACTGATGCCTCCAACTCCAGACACACTGGAGTTTATCTCAACAGAAGAGGGAGGTCAGGTGGGCAGAAATAGGGCCAGTCCCCAGCCTCCATCCCCCGGAACAGAGATACCCTCAGCTGTTTCATTCATTGCAATTGTGAGGAAGGTTTTCCTACCATCCCCCTTACCCCCCAAAACTTCTGCTACTGAAGGATCATTTGAAAACCAGTAGAAAATCACTTCATATTTATCACTGAATTGATTTTAAGATAAATGGTATAAAAAGATGAAATTTGAGCTTCTTGTCAACAGTGTCTTTAAAATTTCAACAAAATATGAGCACATATACATTTGAAGGACTTTTCTTAGCGATTGAATCCACTTGTGACAAGCATATTCTTGTTTACTTGATGTTTGAGTATTTTAATCATCTAATTCTAGTCTAAAAATTAACTTTTTAATTTTTAATGTCATATAAGGCTTCCCCAGTGGGTCAGCGGTAAAAAATCCACCTGCAGTTCAGGAGATGTGTGAGATGGGAGTTTGTTCCCTGGATCAGGAAGATCCCCTGGAGGAGGGTGTGGTAATCCACTCCAGTATTCTTGCCTGGAAAATCCCCAGGGCAGAGGATCCTGGCAGGCTGGTCCATAGGGTCACAAAGAGTGGAACGCAACTGAAGTGACTGAGCGTGAGCACATGGTTGTGTATGTGAGAGTTGTGTTTTTGTGAAGAAATCACTGATGATAAATAAAGATCTTAATCACTGAACGAGTATGAATCATGGTACAGGTTTCCCACACTGTCTGAAGGTAGAATGTTCCTATGAAAGCTTTCCGAAGCCAAAACGGTGTAAAGAGAAGAAGCAATTACATTAGGACACACCTTGCTAACGGAGGCACAAAATAGATCAAGGTAAAACACAGATGCTCATAGACAGATTAAAGCTGTGGCGGTGTGATGCTGGGATGCTGCGAGTTACCAGGAAAAGAGCTTGGCTGCCCTAGCCCCGCTTCTCTGGGTGTGTTCAACACCCCTGCGACCCCACGGGCCTTAGCACGCCAGGTATGGCTCCTTGCAAAACAAATGCTGAATGCTGTTTTTGCCTTTCACCTTTAGTGAAAGCAAAAATCCTCTTCAGGTTTCTTTTGGTTATTGAAAACAGCTGCTAATGTAGATTTTTGTAAAAGTGAAATGGCATAATGGGAACTTTTGAAAAGCAGGGGATGCTTGTGGTTTAATAATTTTATAGTAATATTTTCATACTGAATGAAGAAAGTATAAAATTATATATATATATATATACACACACACACATATATCACAGTTAATAAACGAACTGTGAAAATGCAGAAAAGTCTTACAGTTGCTGGGATAAAAGAGTCGAAATAATGCAATCTTATTAAATCATCCACAATAGATTTTGAACAAGCTCTTAAAGAGAATTATCCTTTGGAAAAAGGCCACTTCATTCATAGTAAGTGCATAGTTTTTACTTTCATTTAAACTATGTTATGTAAATATTTGACAGTGAAGTTTAAATCATTGACAGAAATTTCTCTAGTGTTGTTTCAGCCTCTGACATTTATTTCCCCTGTGAAACATTTGTTTCCATTGTTTAATATTTAAGATACATTGCAGATTAAAAGTCTAAAGATAGAGGAAAATCAATTGATAAATAAATTAATCCTCCTGTGACCTTTGAGGAAAATGCTTTTATATTTATATATATTAGACTTCTCTTATTTTCTCAAGTACGCATGTAATGTATTGAATCACAGAAATTTTCAGAAATAAACTCAAAACTTACTATTCTAGATAGAACTGTATGCAGGAAAATATGACAACCAGATAAAGATTCATATATTTAAACTTTCTTGCTTTTTTCTTTTGCACATTGAAAAATGTTGCTGGTGTTTTGTGTGTGTGTGTTTCTTTTTGGTACGGTACCAGGCTCTTAAGCCTGGGGTTACCTTTTTGGCAATAAGAAAGAGGCATTAAGCTGCTGGAACATGTGCCTTGAATAATTAACCCACATGGAACTGGTTATGTGTTTATAAATTCATGCCTGGACAAATTAAGATAGGCTCATATAACACAAAATTGTTAGAATGACAGAAACATCGTTTTGCTTATTTATTGCTACCACATCGATTACCCCACAATTTCGAGGCTAGAAACAATGATTCTATTTTATTCAAATTTTGCCACCGTGAGGAAGGGCTTGCTGAGTGGATTGTCCTTGATGGACGGGGTGCCAGTGGGAGTCCTGGGGCTGGGATCTGTTTCCAGGTTGTTTGGTTTCTTGGTTCACATGTCTCCTCTCCTCCGGCCGCCTCAGCCCCCAAAGCCTCCCCCTGGGGCGCAAGCTCCTCAAGCCTGGTTCTCCTGGTTCAGTCACTCCTTTCTGTGCCAGCTGCCTTTCTGCAAACTGGAGAGAAGCTCCTAGACCATTCACTGCCTGCCTCGGACTGGAACCGCTTCACTGTGTCAGATGCTCTTGGTCAAGGTGGTCAGAGGGTCCCCCAGATTCCAGGAGGAAATTCCAGAAATGGGCTTTGAATTAAGATTAGAGAACAGAGGATAAGACATTCAAATATGCATCTCAGTTTGAGGAGAGATAATTCTTCTATTTAATAGACCCTAGAATGAAATAAATATTGGTAGGAAATTGTGAGGCTTCCCTGCTAGCTCAGTGATAAAAAATCTGCCTACCAATCCAGGTGATACAGGTTCGATCCCTGGGCTGGGAATATCCCCTGGAGAAGGAAATGGCAACCCTCTCCAGTATTCTGGCCTGGAAAATTCCATGGACAGGGTAACCCAGTGGGCTACAATTCCTAGGGTCACAAAGACACAACTAAGTGGCTAAAAAACAACAAGTCTGACCAAGAGAGATCAGGAGGACTGCAAAGGGTGTCTGCATGGGGATCTTGGGGGTGTTTGTCAGAATACAGAAATGTTTAGAGGTTCTAAGAGTAAGGAATTGTTTTTCACAAACGACAGAATTTTGCAAAACTGGAAGGTTCATTGCTTTTATTAATTTTGGCTTCCGAGAAATATTTTATTTGAAAAAAAACGATTGCGGAAAAGACTGACCATTGGAGTAGATGTTTTGTCGGTCACCTCCAGTTCAGTGGTTCCAGTGAATAAACTTTACTTGCCTAAGTGTTTTCCAACTATATATTAAATAGATGTTTATTATAAAAATAGGAAATACAACAATAAGAATATACTAAAGAAAATGAAAATCATCAGTGAAAAATTATTTTTCTCTTTTGTATTTACTTCTTAAACAAATAGCAAACATTACTCTCTTAAAATTCCCTAGATATTTAGTAGACAAAGTTAGCCTATCATTTGTCTGTGTGTGCGTGCTTAGTCGATTAGTCATGTCCGACTCCTTGTGACCCCGTGGACTGTAGCCCGCCAGGCTCCTCTGTCCAGGGGATTCTCCAGGCAAGAATACTCGAGTGGGTTGTCATGCCCTCCTCCAGGGGATTTTCTCAACCAAGGGATCGAACCCAGGTCTCCTGCATTGCAGGTGGATTCTTTACCATCTGAGTCACCAAGGAAGCCCCCGTCATATGTCAAGGTAATGTATTAGCATTATATGTTTATAATTTTCAGTGTTGCGGAAGTTTAATTACATTCAATACTTAAATGTATTTCTTTATAGAAACGATCCTCTGGGGTTGCTTACAACATTCCTTGAGTGTATATACTAATTAAGATAGGATTACAGTTAGCTGTTTCACTAAAACAATGTTAACAAATTACATAAGAATTTTCTCCTTCCACAAAACATGTAAGAACACATACTGAAAGGTAAGAAAAATATGTATACATAATTTCTGATATTGAAAGGAATGTGCAAAGTTAATATACTTATACACTATCGGTGATTATATAAATTTATACATGACTTTCAAAATCAATTGTATACCAGGGGCTGAGAGTTATGTATTCTCTACTTCTTGAAATAAAAAGTTTGTTGAATTGTGGCATGGCATATACTAAGCACTCAGTAAATGTCAGCTATTAATAGTAATAACACCAATGAAATGGAAATTGTCTAAACTGAACAATGTTATCAGTACAGAACATCTGCTGAGTTTATTTAAATCATTAGTGAATACTTTTCTTGACTAATTCCTAGAGGAAATGTATAGCTTTTGCACTTTGCCATCTTGATTGGCTCAAATGCCCTTCACAGAAGGAAAAAAGCTAACAACTGAGAAATTATATTGCCTATCGTTTTATGACACAATAAATACATATTTTGCATACTTTATCTAATGGGTTTTTTTTTTAATGTGTTCTTGAATACTTATTCTGAAAATAGCTTCAGGCGTAGAAAGAGTGTTTTCTGAAATTACAGTAAAACGGTATGGGGCTAAATTTGAGATTCTGAAACATCATCTCTTTGTTCCCATTAGTGTACTGTATGTCCTTTGTGTGATGTGCTTATGATCATAAATTGGCAAAATATTTAGTTTGTTATCTGTATATTTCCCAAGGAAGAACTAAGAATCAGTGCTGAATATTAATTCCAGCATGACCGAGGGTTTTCTAAATGGCAATAATCATTTATCAGGGTGTTATTTTGCACACAGCTTTGGTCTTAGAGGTTATTTATTGTATCTGTTGAATATGAATTTGTGTGTAGTAGGTTGCCTACGCATATTTCAGGAATGTACCATGCTATCTAAATATATAAATCATCATCACTTTTTTTTTTGCCAACTGGCTAGACCTTACCACTCAGTAAATGGCAATCAATGTGCAGCAGAGAACCAAAGAGATATTAAGAATAGACATCTCTAAACTGAGAGTTCAGATAGGTTCATTATGGCTTTATTTGTAAGAAAGCATTCATTCCCAAATCTCTCTTTTTTAGTGCAGAGATAATCATCTTGCCAGTAGCAGACAGAAAACTGAAGAGTTGAGTGTTGTGCATCTGTATTTCTAATTATCTCATGTAGAGAGAGATACAGCCTGTAGGAAGAATAACACATTTCCTTTTTTGAAAATGCAGTTTATTATTTAAAGTTATAAAAATCACAATATTTTTACATGAGAGTATGGTGTCATCCAATTGTTGATTTAAACTTATATCATACACAATGGAAAAGTGTTAGGCACATCACTTCCTTAAATACCCAAGAGCAGTAACGATGCTGGTTCTGGAAGAGTAGCATTAGTATCACATGGAGCTTGTTAGAGCTCAAATTCCTAGCCTAAATGTCTTGAAATAAGCATTCTGGGGGATTTTAATGCATCCTAAAATTTGAGAGCCATTGCTCTAGACTGAGCAACTAAGGATAAAGGTCAAAATATGAGCAGCAATTAGTTAATAATGATCAGTGAATGTTAGTTGTTCAGTCATGTCTGACTCTTTGCGACACCATGGACTGTTTCCCACCAGGCTCCTCTGTCTATGGAATTCTCCAGGCAAGAATACTAGAGTGGGTTGCCATTGTCCTCTCCAGGAGATCTTCCCGACCCAGGGACCAAGCCAGGGTCTCCTGCATTGCAGGCAGATTCTTTACCATCTGATCCCCCAGACAGGAGGAAGGCGGTCAAATGCACAGAAACATACCCACTGTGCTGGCTCTCACCTTCCTAACCCTGCCTTATCCGTCTTAATAGCCACAGCCACTACCTGTCTGGTTCTAACTGTTGCTTCTTGACCTGCATACAGATTTCTCAGGAGGCAGGTCAGGTGGTCTGACCTTGAAGAATTTTCCACAGTTTGTTGTGATCCACACAGTCAAAGGTTTTAGCATTGTCAGTGAAATAGAAGTAGATGCTTTTCTGAAATTCTCTTGCTTTTCTGTGATGCAACAGATGTTGGCAATTTTATCTCTGGTTCCTCTGCCTTTTCTAAATCCAGCTTGTACATCTGGAAGTTCTGGGTTCATGTACTGTTGAAGCCTGGCTTGAAGGATTTTGAGCATTACCTTGCTAGCATGTGAAATGAGTGCAATTGCACAGTAGTTTGAACATTCTTTGGCCTTTCCCTTCTTTGGGATTGGAATGAAAACTGACCTTTTCTAGTCCTGTGGCCACTGCTGAGTTTTCCAAATTTGCTGGCATATTGAGTGCAGCACTTTATCTGTCTTCATCTTTTAGGATTTGAAATAGCTCAACTGTAATTCCATCGCCTCCCTAGCTTTGTTCGTAGCAATGTTTCCTAAGGGTCACTTGACCTCGCACTCCAGGATGTCTCTCTCTAGGTGAGTGAGCACACCATTGTGGTTATCTGAGTCTTTAAGACCTCTTTGTACAGGTCTTCTGTGTATTCTTGCCACCTTTTCTTAATCTCTGTGCTTCTGTTAGGTCCATACCATTTCTGTCCTTTACTGTGCCCATCTTTGCTGAAATGTTCCCATGGTATCTCTAGCTTTTTTGAGGAGATCTCTAGTCTTTCCCATTTTATTGTTTTCCTTTATTTCTTTGCATTGTTCACTTAACACTGTGTCTTAAAACAGCACAAATATTTATTTTTCAGCTCAATATATGTGGTATTTTTAAAAACAGGAATTTCCTTTTGGTTAATGTGTCTTACCTTAACCAATACCATCACCTTGGCAAAGAATACAAATCTTTGATTTCATTTACAAAAAGGAAATTTAGAAATATAATTTGAAAAACATGTCATTTTGTATTGAGTAATATTTTTTAGACTGATTTTTTATTCCAAGACAGAAAAAAGGATAAGCAGTCACTTTTCTTCTTGAACAATAGAGGAAATGTTATATTCATGGCTAAAAGATTGTTTCAAGAAAAATAACTTTTGAGAAGTAAAGAAATTCTGTGAGTTTTCAGTGATTCAGATGATGAATCTTTAGTCATATCTCCACATAGAGTCACAATGGAAAGTTATAATACAATAGGTTTTCATGTCAAATGTTTAACTGATTACCAATCTAGGTGACAGTCATGTCTACTCTGAGAGTTAGTGAGGTACCTGTAATGCAGAGGACTGCATTACATTTAATCATTTAATCTTGGCAGCTAGATGAGTAGTTACTCTCCAAAAAAAACTTTTAGAAATATGTGAGTCCAAAAGATCTATTAAGTGCAAATTTCCAAGTCTGAATTGAAACTATCCAAATCATCTCATTCCATTTAACAAACTACAGGCAAGGAGAGGATACCAGAATCACTTAAAATAGGTACAACTCTTAAGAAACACAACTTTTCTTGAAATTAACCTAAGGAGGCAATAGATAGTATATAAGAAGTTTAATACAGTATTTAAACATATGCCTAATACTTATCTCACCCTAGCCTTTGGTTAGTGCTTATTTTAATGTTCACCATTTTTATTTCTATAACCTAGATCAATGGACTTATTAAGCTCAGTAATAAACATTTTTCACCCAATGAATATTATGAATGGAAAGAGGATATAGTGAATAATATTCAAATATAAAATGTATTTGTATGAGTACATATTCTTTAGCAATCCATTCAAGAGGAAATATTTTTCTTTCTTAAAGAAAAGCATGTAAATCCATGGCTGATTCATGTCAATGTATGACAAAAACCACTACAATACTCTAAAGTAATTAGCCTCCAACTAATAAAAATAAATGAAAAAAAAAAAGTTACTGTTGGACAAGTTAAAAAAAAAAAGCATCTTTTTTATGTATGCTTATATGAATATCACTTTATGATAGTTTAACACCTAACATATGTTTTCAAGACACGGATCATTCAGATAAACCTTAAGGAACTTTAGATCATTTACAGATCTTGTGATCTAGGGATTTTGAGATTTTACATGAAAAATATTTAAATGTTTGCCCAATTTTCCATTAATATCTCAATTTTATTACAATAAAAAGTTGAGGACTTTGAATATGAAATTACATAGTAGAGAGTGAAGCAATATATTTTTATATAGAAATGCTTGATTAAAGCATATGTTGATTCTCCTTCACGCCCATAAAATATTCCCCAACACTCCCCAAATATGAGTAATGTATAAGCTTAAATTAAATATGACTCCTCCAGTTTAAATAAAGCACTCCCTATAGGATTTTATTCTTGGGTGAATACAACTAAATTGCAATTAATGCTGCTATTGATGCTCTCAGGGTCCTGTGCATTTATGCACCAGCAAATGGATGTGCAATGCTGTCATTATTTCCAAGACATTTTATGGGAACTGCAGCAGCAGCAACAGTTTTATGCTAGTAACGTTCAATTTGGTTGAACGGCTCTGTCTGGATGGTAGTTTTATTAAATCAATGTTGCAGCACAGAAGTCTAATGGAAAAATGATGATTCAGTGTAAAGTTTACCCTACGATTACTCTCCTAGGAGATTAATACCCTAATTTGTGCTTCATGAGCTTATTTTTATTTTAGAATCATTTTGGATAAAATTTGAAAATGTTTTCAACAAATGAATCCCAGAATTCTTATTAAGCACAAAAAGCAATAAAATGTAAATTTATTACACTGAATTGGAGCTGCTGGGTATTGTCTGTTTAATTCTTTATTACTAGTATATTTCTTTTTGGTGATGTTAGAACCGTACAATATTGCTTTTAGGTAATACCCACCATTAAATAATGAAAACATCTTTAATCACTTGACAGGGTACCTTGCCTCTCACTGATTGTCCCATCAGTTTTGCTTTTATGAGTATTGACTCCTGCGTTTATATTAACTTCTTCACTAATTACTTTTAAAACATTAATGCCAAATGTTTTTTAATGAATGAAATGAGTTGGAGTTTTGTTGTTTAGCTTATTACATTTCAGTGCCAAATACTGCGCCAATTGTTTTTAAATTTTTTTAAGGTTTTCTGAATGGATACTGCCAATGTGAATGTCACAAATTTGTATTCTAGCCAAAATGAGGTATATATCTGTATATTGGCAACAATACAAGGTATAAGCATTTTAAAAATTACCTTTATTCAACATACAATAAGTGTTATGATCCTAAATTGTTATAAAAGAGAAAGGAAATCATATTTGATTTAGTCAATTTTATCAATCATTCATTTTATAAACCCATTTAACAACTAATTTTAACTCAAGGGATTACATTACTGCACTAATTTTAAAAAATTATTTTAATTTTGACTTATTGATCTTTGCTTTTTCTTCTCTTCAGCTTCATCTTTTCTCTTCTTTTTTCCTTTTTTTTCTCCCTTCTTTTTTCTCTTTGTCTAAATTATTTTGTGTTTGGACAAAATTATACATATTACCAAGTCATGTTGTTGTTCAGTCACTAAGTTGTTTATGACTCTTTGTGACCCTATAACTGCATGCAGCATGCCAGGCTTCCATGTCCTTCACTGTCTCCTGGAGTTTGTTCAAACTCATGTCCATTGAGTTGGTGATGCCATCCAACCATCTTCTTTTCTGTCTTCCCCTTCTCCTCCCGCCTTCAGTCTTTCCCAGCATCAGTTTCTTTTCCAGTGAGTCAGCTTTTCACATCAGGTGGTCAAAGTATTGGAGCTTCAACTTTAGCATCAGTCCTTCCAGTGAATATTCAGAATTGATTGACTGGGTGAAGTTAAGTGGGCAGGTTAGGGAAGAGTACAAATACTTTGGCAATGGTATATCTAATTTTTAAAAAATGCAAAATTAAAACAAAACATTAGCAGAGGAAATTAATTTTGGAGGGAGAGGTGATTTATGCAAACAGGTGACTCCTGTTTGCATGACTTCTCTCATATCTTCTCTCATATCTTTCACACCCTATTATTATAGCGTTACGTAACTCTTCATGACCTTGAACCATGTCCCTCCCATATCACCTGCTGTTTATATCTTGGCACATTGCTCTAACACATTATAACAGTCCCTTATTTTAGGGACGCATTACAATCCAAATGAGGAACAAGGTACAGATCTGTAATACTGTGTTTGTGTGACTATTTCTTTTCAGTTCTTTTTATCTCAGCCTTAATTTCATTGGGGAGTTACGATCCAGTAACTACTTGCCTAGGAATTAAGGAAAATACTTGAAGGGCTCATGTTAAAAAAAAGTAAGATAACTTCAAAATCTTCCTTCCTTCTTCAAACCCTTCCTTCGATTTTATCATTTTTATGCAGATATTCACTTAGGGAGATGCAGTCTTATACACATAGGCACATTGTCATTATTCCAATTTATTATTGTTATTATAAAATAACAATAACACAACAAGTAGTAGCAATATTTGGGTAAGGCACATGACATATTGAAAGTTTCAAATTTGGTGATCCCATTGATTGTTACCTCGGACACATCTCATCCATATTTAGGAAATATCCTACAAAATTTTAAACAATTTGCCTTGCAGATATACAATACAGCTATCTTAATATTGTCTTTCACTAAATCTTTTCTAGAATGTGACATGTAATTTTGTTCCAAATTAAGCATGCAACAGACAAAACCTATTACACCTATATTAACACATTTTAGCAGAATGTTAGATAACCCTGAGAAACATGTGAATTGGTACAGCTTGGATACAGGATGGAAGAGAGGTTTGTTTGGTAGTACCCACTGGGTTATGGTTGAGCAGATTTTTTAAGTTGATCCTGACAGTTACAGGAATGCTGATTATAGTGGATATTAGTTGATTTTTCTGTTCACTCTTTGTATCACCCTCCCACCCCCACTGTCTTTGGGATTAAAAAGCATCCTCTTTAAAAAAAAAAATTATTTAAAAAAATGTTGTATTAGTTTCAGTCATACAGTAAAGTGATGCAGTTATACATATACAGATATCCATTCTTTCTCAGGTTCTTTGCCCATATGTGTAATTACAGAACACTGAGTAGACTCCCTGCGCTATTCAGGAGGCCCCTGTTGGTTGTCTATTTTATATATAGTATCGGGTATGTTGGCCTCCCTGGCAGTTCAGAGGGTAAAGAATCTGCCTGCAATTGGGAGAGCCGGGTTCAATCCCTGGGTCCAGAAGATCCCTCGGAGAAGGGAATGGAAACCCACTCCAATATCTTTGCCTGGAAAATCCCACGGACAGAGGAGCCTGGTGGGCTACAGTCCTCGGGGTCGCAAAAGAGTAGGACACGACTGAGCGACTAACACTTGCTTCTGGTGTGTATGTGTTAAACCGCACTCCTAACGTATCCCTCCGACGCCTAACGTATCCCTCCGCACTCGTAACGTCCGCACTCCTAACCTATCCCTCCGCACTCCTAACCTATCCCCCCGCACTCCTAACCTATCCCCCCGCACTCCTAACCTATCCCTCCGCACTCATAACCTATCCCTCCGCAGTGCCGCAGTGTTTCCCTTTGGGTAAGCATACATTCCTTTTTCAAATGGCTGAGTCTGCCTTGCCTTACTGCTCTTTGATGTTTTAGTCGCTCAGCCCTGTCTGTCCGCACGTGCACATATGAGAATGCAAGTGTGTATGTCTGACAGACTTACATATGTGCAGTCAGGTTTGGAACTTGATTAATTTAGGGTTTTGACAGAGGAACACCCCTCGGTACAATTGCGGCCAGCGCGGAGGGACCACACTTTGCTTATGGAAAGTTGCAGCCACCCCAGATAATGGGGATTTCCCGCTTTAAGCAATCTCCAACCAAAGAGAAAATCATTTCATTTCTATCCAACCTAACACTGATGAAGAACAGTATTTTCTATTTGGGTCCAATGCCTACATTTCATTCTCTGATAAAACACAAAGAGATATTTTTATCGTTAGAAAATCTTGCATAATAGGAGAGACTTTGGTCAATATATGCATTGTGGTAAAATTCTAGGGCAGCAAAGCAGTAGAGAGGTAGTGTAACATCAGTTTTTATCATGAGATTTTAGTTGGACTAAATAGCTTAGCTATAAAAAAGATGTAATGATAAATATTTCTTACTTGCTAGGAGACTAACACATTTCTTAGTGTTGTAAGACTGCAGTATTATAATTTTATCTTAAAAAGCTAGTAAACTAGTTAATATATATTTTATCTTTAGAAGATAATTGTGTTGTCTTCTAGAAACTAAGCTCTCTGCAATTAAATGTATTTCTCATTTTATTTGACAGATTAAAATTTAATAAATTCTAAGTCGATTTTGGGCTCCCTGGGTGGCACTAGTGGTAAAGAACCTGCTTGCCAATGCAAGAGCTGTGGGTTCAATACCTGAGTGGGGAAGATCCCCTGGAGGAGGATATGGCAATCCACTCCAGTATTCTTGCCTGGAGAATCCCATGGACAGAGGAGTCTAATGGGCCACAGTCCATGAGGTCGCAAGGAGCTGGACACTACTAAGGATGCACACACACAAGTCCATTTTAAGGTAAAATACATATTCTCTCTGGTTAGGTTTTAACTTTTTGTCAATGCATATAATTTGTTGAATATATATTTTAAGACATTAAGCAACAGTCACTCAAGAGTCAAATATGCAAAAAGGATAAAGCGTAAGATCATTTTCCATTTAGATTTTTTCCTTTTGAAAGGTGAATTCCTAAAAATTTTAATAGGATATCATGTTGTAAAATTGTTTACTAGCCAAATAGTTGACTGAATCCTGAAAGCTAATGAATAAACCATGTAATGTATTCAGAAACTTTAAAATGGAAACAGAGTCCATATAACCCATATAGATACCCTTGATGATAATAAACAAATAGGGGATTAGTTCATAAACTTTCAAAATCATAATTCATGTCATTTGAGCTACAAGTGTATTAGTTACTACACATCATTTTTCTCATAAAAATTATGGTATTTTTTTAAAAGAATCCATTTTTATCTAAACATTAGATTGTATTTCTTGCCGACAGGAAAGACAAAGTTGCTTTCCTATGTGCCCCGCCCCGCCAAGTAACTGGACAGTGTGCTTCCTTCCTTTTGAGACCACTCATGGCTAGAGTTCCCCATTCTTTTGGACACACAGGTCATCAACATATGCCTTTGTAGGTGACGCCATTCAACAACACTCAGCTCTGTCTTTCTGTCTATAATCTCAGACTAATTAGAAGTTCCCCTGAATTAACTGGATGACATGGTGGGTGGTGGGTAACTGTTAGAATGATTGGTGAGTTTGTAGTGACTTCAGATTGGCTCTTCATATGTGGATTCTCTTGTTAAGGTCAAGATAATGTAAGTCTTCTGTTTTGGGTTTTTTGTTTTTTGTTTTTTTTTTAGCATGCTTACCTTATTTTCACTGTAATATTGAAAACATATGAGATGAAACAAGTATTTTTCCACCAAAGTTATTTTATCCAACATGTTTAATTGTGTACAATTTATTACATCTACCATTTCTTTTCAGACTTCTTTTAGACCTGAAAGCATTGTATTATATAAATAAGTATAACTAAAGAGAGATTTCCCATATGTTTATGGCCAGATAACCTTTCTAATGCATATAAGAGGAAAGATAAGCTATTTTTTTCTGGCTCTCCGGTGAACCTGATAATAAATTCAGCATCCCTTCAGCTTCAGTGTTTTCTGATAGTCACCAGATAAGCTCCCTTTCTGTTGCGGCTCGGTCAGTCATTTGTCTCTCCCTCTGTTGCTGAGCCCTCTCAGGGCGTCGTTAGCACACAGCCGGTGACATGCTGAATAAATGAGGGATGCGGGCATGAGTTAAAGACCAGGCAAGCTATTTTTAATATTCTTTGTTTGTGCTACACCTCAGATGAAACAAAAATAGAATGAATTTGGAGAAATAAACATGTCTAGAATGAGACAAAGGAGAGAGAAAAATCAGAGAAGTCCACAGAGAAATAACATGGATGTGGAACATACATGGCATTAGTGTTCTGACGTCACTTTCCCTGACTGAGTACCTTTAAGTCAGCCTTTTTTGAGGAAAAATAAAACCTTCTGTGTAAGACTAGGTTCATAGAATAATACTAGGCTCTCTCTCGCTCTCTCTAAGTAAGTAAGTTTAGGAAGCCTTATAATTGAGAGAATGTTTCATCATTATAGAGCTTTCAAGCACACTAATACGTCTTATAAAGTTCTCAGACAGATTATGGTTATACATTTCCATATTCTTTAGACCATGCTTAATTTTCACCAGTACTCACTTTAGTATATATTGTTTTGGTTTCATTACTTCGGAAACACTGATCATCAATTCTCACTTTTCTGAAGCTTTGTAATTTCCAACATGGCTTAAGTTTCTGTTCCAGAGGGGTTCACAGGAAACCTGCAGATGTAGTGAGGCTACTACCACCCCCTGGGAAGCCAAAAATATGCATACTCCAACACAGAGTGCCTGAAAGGAGAGTGAGGTATCCTTTCCAGTCCTCCTCCTCTCTTTTCCTTTTGTTATTATTATTACTTTTTGACGTGTCCTGCCCCCAGCGCAGGTTCTCCTCCCTGTCTATCCATTTATTACCCTGCTCTTCCTTCTTAGACATCTTCCTTTTTATGCTCATTTATGAGAAAGCACTTTAGTACATCATGTTTTAAACACTATAATATGTAAATTCAGTAGCAACATTGATCATTTTGCCTAGAATCATTATTACTGTAGTTCAGGTATTTGAATTTGAAAAAAAAATGTGAAAATTAAATGAGGAGTCAGCAGCAGAAAATTCATAGATACTTGGCAAGATAATATGTGGACAATGTTTGGAGAAGACTCTTGAGAGTCCTTTGGACTGCAAGGAGATCCACCCTGTCCATCCTAAAGGAAATCAGTCCTGAATATTCATTGGAAGGACTGATGCTGAAGCTGAAGCTCCAGTACCTTGGCCACCTGATGAGAAGAGCTGACTCATTGGAAAAGACCCTGATGCTGGAAAAGATTGAAGGTGGGAGGAGAAGGGGACGACAGAGGATGAGATGGTTGGATGGCATGACCAATTCAATGGACATGAGTTTGAGGAAACTCCGGGAGTTGGTGATGGACAGGGAGGCCTGGCGTGCTGCAGTCCATGGGGTCACAAGAGTGGACACAACTGAGCAACTGAACTGATCTGAATCTTTCCAGAGCCTCATCTTCTTGGCTAAAGAGAACAGAAAATGTCTTGAAAGAATAAAAGGTAGGATTAAACATTAAAATCATGCTATGCAGAAAGGTTAATTTGATAGAATGAACCCAGTGGAAGGCATTGACTCAGTGTAACTTTGAAAATTAATATTTAAAGTTTCATTATATACAAACAAATATAGAAGAGACATTTACATTTTGATTATTTAGAACATAAAATTGTGTTGAACATAATTACAAACTGTGAAGGTAAATGTATATTGATACAGACTTTAGGGGGGATAATTTAATATTTCCTCCTGAATTTTTAAAAAAGCCTTTAAGTGCCAAATTACAGTTATAGTCACTTACTAATAAAGCTAAGCAATTGGAATAAAGAAGCAGAAGAAAATAATTCAGATACAAGAATGCTTTATTTTCATTATTCACATATAACCATAAAAATTAACTGGATGCCACAAATATAAGCAAAATTTAAATAAATTAAATCCATTTATTGGATTTGTATGGAGTTATTAAAAATTAAGATTTTTGGCACTTGCGTAGATTTTTAGGAAGATGTGGATTAAAATGGAGTGTGTAAAAGGCCCCTTAAAAAGGAGCACCACAATTTTGGAAAAATGTTAATATAATTTGGGAAAGTATACTAATATTGAAAGAAGCTACTTTGGAAGTAAATATTAAAATATATGATTTTTATAAATTTTACTATTGTAAATTTTCAATAATGGCATCATATTACTTTTACAACTAGGAAACATTTCCTTGAAAGTGTTTGAAATAACTTAATAAATCTTGTATAAATGGTATAAAGAAAACTAGTGTTAATATTTATCAATATATTATATCAATATATTATCAATATAAACTGTCACATTGGCATTGTTAATATAATAGAGCCTTCAGTAGAAAGGTTACATAATTTAATGTAGGACTTTGGGGTTTTTTAGTTTCCAGTTTTAAAGGGAAATTTTATTGCTTGATACAATTTAATTGCACAAAATAACACTGCCAAAAATGTGTCTAGGACACTGTTAGTCTGAGCAGCGTAATTAAAATAAGACTAGTGAAATAAATAAAATTGGTGCAGATGAAATACCTTTGAATACATTGAATTCTAATCTCAATTCATTATATATGAAAATGTTAATATTTATTACATTAAGGGTAATTTATGCATTTTATGGGCTTCCCAGGTGGCCCTTACCTAGTGGTAAAGAACCTGCCTGCAAGGTGGGATATGTAAGAGTCGAGAGTTTGATCCCTGGGTCTGGAAGACCCCTGGAGGAGGGCATGGCAACCCATCCGGTATTCTTGCCTGGAGAAGCCCATGGACAGAGGAGCCTGGTGGGCTATAGTCCATAGGGGTCTAAAGATCAGACATGACTGAAGCGACTTAGCATGCCTGCATTGTATAGTTCCTTGCAGCTTTAGTTACACTCAGTCATGTTTCTAAAGATGACTTTTTTAATGAAAGTAAATTTGCTTATTTAAAACACTTAGTTACTAATTACCCTGGTTAAAAATAGTTATTACACTACTGGATTTGGGTAAAGTATTATTAGAGTAAGCTGAAGTAATTTAAATCATATCATCTTCTTTGTATATTTTTAAATATACTTGAGTATTATGTATGTCATAGACTCAAGGTTTTTAAGTCTTAATTTCTTTCTTTCTTTGAATCACAGACTGGTTCAGATCTTTTTTTTTTTTTTTGCTTTAGAAAACTGTATAATAGGGTGGAGTCAGCCAGGACGTTTTCTTTCAGATCAATTCAGTTCATTTTACCACTACGAAATAGGAGAAGTCCTACCTAAACTGTGTGGGATAAAATGATTGAAAAGACATGGTCCCTTCACTCCATTGTTCATGTTTTGACAAGCAGGATGTAAAAGTAATTGATGAAACATGAAATATGGGATAGTAATAACAATAAACACACTGATGAATTAAAAGATGTTAGCCCATAAAGCTTAGTCTTTAATGAATTGTTCTGATAAAATATCTATTGTATATATGAGATGTCACTATAGTTGCAAAGTGATATTCCGCATTTTAAAATTTTGCTTAAATATCTATACGTACCATCAAATTTTACTTAAGCATCTAAACCCTACAGAAATAAATGTCTGAGATTTTATTTTATTGTTGCATGTTTTAAATAATAATATACACTTACCTCTGACACTATGTGAGATAGTATATATCATTTAGTTTCTTTATCATCTGGAAAAGACCCCGATGCTGGGAAAGATTGAGGGAAGGAGGAGAAGGGGGTGACAGAGGATGAGATGGTTGGATGCCATCACTGACTCAATGGACATGAGTTTGAGCAAACTCTGGGAGATGGAGAAGGACAGGGAAGCCTGGTGTGCTGTAGGCCATGAGGTTTCAAAGAGACGGACACGACTGAGCAACTGAACAACCGCAATCATCAAAGATCTTTGTCTTAAGGCACATGAGACAAAAGGCAACCAAATCATTTGACATTATTTTGACAGTGTTCTAGGTTCTTTTAGAAAGTTTTCTGTATCTAATATCTTGAATTTTACTATCATTTTTTAAACTTATGGATTTATTGCCATCTTTGCAGTAACCTTTAAGAAAGGATTTTTTTTTAAGTCAAACATAGTGTTGTAAGTACATTTTTAACAGACAATGAGAAGATAACACAGAGGCTCAAAATTTTCTATAGAACAAAAGTTTACTATGGACCATAATTCTTTTAGGAGAAAATACATAGATACTTGCAAAACTAAATTATTCTTTCCAAGAGAAATAGAATTATTGATTATCTGTCTGCATTCTGGATTCATTAGTTAAGATAATTTGTTGTCATATAAACATTTTTATGTCAGTAACTGACTTGGTTTGGGCAGAAGTAATAGTTCTCATGTGAAATTTATAGATATGATTCTATCTAGCTTTCATGATATCTTCTGAGATGTGGAGTATTGTTCCATGTTATTGAATTATCTTCTAGCTTTTCAAAACTTACTGAATTACAGTTCAAAAATGTGACAGAGGAAAATAAATCTATCCTTTTTAATTCCCTTTCTGCTTTCAAAGGAAGATAAATCATGGCAACAGGATCCTGTCTTGTTTTTTGAACCTGGTTATGGATATGACTTCCCTGGTGGCTCAGATGGTAAAGCGTCTGCCTACAATGCGGGAGACCTGGGTTCAGTCCCTGAGTCAGGAAGATCTCCTGGAGAAGGAAATGGCAACCCACTCCAGTATTCTTGCCTGGAAAATCCCATGGACAGAGGAGCCTGGTAGGCTACAGTCCATGGGGTCACAAAGAGCCGGACATGACTGAACAACTTCACATGGATGGGATGGGTAAGAAAGGAGGCGAAGAGACAGGGGTTAATTGCTCTGAAAGGAGTCTAAAAAGAAAGCCAGAGGGGTGGGTGGGATCCAGGAAGTCAGTGGACTGGCAAAACAGGATGTAGGAATAGTTGGAAACATGTAACATAAATGTATTACTAAGTTGTTTATTCTGTGACTTGTTATGTAATGCCTCTCAGATTCCCACGGATTTTTCACTGAAGCCCATATTTCTAAGCTTTCATTCAATAAAGTTCATCTTCATGAATGACACAGTCCACCAAAAGAAGTCATACACAGAGTCACTAACTTGATCTAAAATTAGTATTTTATGATATGTGGATGAGGAATGAGGTGATTTGATTGAAAAATTTTAATGAACCTATTTTAATGCTTATGTTCCATGAGTAGTTCCCAATTATTTTTTAGAAAAATCAAGCAATATACATAATATATACTGCACTTGACAATAACTTATAGCCTTGTTTATCCTCCAAAGAAATAAACCTCAATTTAAACTCTGTAAGATTAGTTTAGTGTAATAGATGCCATCAGTCAGTTCAGTTGCTCAGTCGTGTCGACTCTTGTGACCCCATGGACCGCAGCACGCCAGGCCTCCCTGTCCATCACCAACTCACAGAGCTTGCTCAAACTCATGTCTATTGAGTCGGTGATGCCATCCAACCATCTTATCCTCTGTCATCCCCTTCTCCTCCCGCCTTCAATCTTTCCCAGCATCAGGGTCTTTTGAAATGAGTCAGTTCTTCGAATCAGGTGGCCAAAGTATTGGAGCTTCAGCTTCAGCATCAGTCCTGCCAGTGAACACTCAGGACTGATCTCCTTTAGGATGGACTGGTTGGATCTCCTTGCAGTCCAAGGGACCCTCAAGAGTCTTCTCCAACACCACACTTCAAAAGCATCGGATCTTCAACTCTCAATTTTCTTTATAGTCCAACTCTCACATCCATATGTGACCACTGGAAAAATCATAGTTTTGACTAGACAGACATTTGTTGGCAAAATAATGTCTCTGCTTTTTAATATGCTGTCAAGGTTGCTCATAGCTTTTCTTCCAAGGAGTAAGTGTCTTTTAATTTCATGGCTGCAGTCACCATCTGCAGTGATTTTGAAGCCCCCAAAAATAAAGTCAACCACTGTTTCCACTCTTTCCCCATGTATTTGACATGAAGGGATGGGACCTGATGCCATGATCTTAGTATTCTGAATGTTGAGTTTTAAGCCAACTTTTTCACTCTCCTCTTTCACTTTCATCCAGAGGCTCTTTAGTTCTTCTTCACTTTCTGCCATAAGTGTCGTATTATCTGCATATCTGAGGTTATTGATATTTCTCCCAGCAATTTTTATTCCAGCTTGTGCTTCATCCAGCCCAGCATTTCGCATGATGTACTCTGCATATAAGTTAAATAATCAGGGTGGCAATATACAGCCTTGAGATGCTCCTTTTCCTATTTGGAACCAGTCTGTTGTTCTGTGTCCAGTTCTAACTGTTGCTTCCTGACCTGCATACAGATTTCTCAGGAGGCAGGTAGCGTGGTCTGGTATAATCATCTCTTTAAGAATTTTCCACAGTTTATTTTGATCCACACAGTCAAAGGCTTTGGCATAGTCAATAAAGCAGAAGTAGATGTTTTTCTGGAACTCTCTCACTTTTTTGATGACCCAACGGGTGTTGGAAATTTGATCTCTGGTTCCTCTGCTTTTTCTAAATCCAGCTTGAACATCTGGAAGTTCACAGTTCACATACTGTTGAAGCCTGGCTTGGAGAATTTTGAGCGTTACTTTGCTAGCATGTGAGATGAGTGCAATTGTGTGGTAGTTTGAGCATTCTTTGGCACTGCCTTTCTTTGGGATTGGAATGCCATAGACATGATCTACTGGTTTATCCAAGCTTTTCCATTTTGATTTCAAAACAGACGCTTTGCTTGATGGTTAAAAATATTTTCACTTTAATGGGTTTTTCAGATGTTGTAGATATTGATCTGCTGTGAAAGAAAACCATTTTTTTTCTTTATGTGAAGTTTTTTTCCCCTAGTTTCTTTGGTTTTACTTGTTTTGTTTATGTTTTTTGTTATTTTTTTTAACTGGGCCAAAGGAGAACTGCTCTGTCAGTGGCAATGATGTCTGTGCTGTTGGTGACTTCATGAAGCTTCTGTTCTTTCTGGTAATAGTTATGCTCATCTGAGCTACAGAAATTATTTGCTCATAATCTGCAAATGGAGCTTCCCAGGTGGTGCTAGTGATAAAGAGTCTGCCTGCCAGTGCAGGAGGCGTGGGTTTGATCCCTGGGTTGGGGAGATCTCCTGGAGAAGGAACTGGCAACTCACTCCAGTATTCTCACCTGGGAGATCCCATGGACAGAGGAGCCTGGCGGGCTACAGTCCATGGGGCCACAAAGGAGTTGGACATGACTGAGCGGCTGAGCACACCATCTGCAAATGCATTAGGTCCACATGCTTTAAAAGTTAAATATTGACTTGAAAATTGATATAAAGTTATTCCTGATTCTTAAATTTATAGGTTCAAATGTTTTTCCAACTTCCATCTCAGTTTTTCAGCAGCTGGGAGGGTGAAGAGATGATGTCTTCAAATGCACAGGTGAAGAAGTCTAACTCTCTTTTCAAAGATTCTATTCACATCTGTGTGTGTCTTACGCAGTAACTTCTGTACCTTATACAGATGAAATCTTTGTGTTTATTTTGTGTTTGAGGAACACATTAATTTTGTGATTTTATTTTAGTTAATTTTGTTAATTTAAAAATTTTTGATTTTCAATTAAAATTTAATTAAAATTAATTTAAATTAATTTTTTCTAAATTTTTAATTTAAAAAATTTTAATTTTAGTTAACTTTTTAAATGTTGTTAATTTTGCTATTTTAGTCAAACTGAACAGTTCTGGTAAGAATGGAGGTTACAGACTGAATTATTAAAAATTTAAAACTTGAAAGTATTATTAGATTAAGCAACCTAAACATAAGAAATGAACCAAGCAGTACTTTCCAAGTGTTTTGGGTGTCACAACCCCTTAGCAGAAAGTGTCTTTTATTAAACCTACTTCTATTTCATATGTTATTTTACAGATGTACTTTGTTTTATTGTTTTTTTTTGCTTTGCTGCACTTCACAAATCATGAGTTTTTTTCCAAATTGAAGTTTTGTGGCAACTTTGCATCAAGCAAGTCTATCGACACCATTTTTTCAATAATATTTGCTCACATTGTGTCTAGGTCACATTATGGTAGTTTTCACAAGATTCCAAAATTTTTTGTTACTGTATTCATTACCATGATCAGTGATCTGTGATGTAGCTATTGAAAAAATATTATGACTCACTGAGGGCATAGTTGATCATTAGCATATTTTAGCAGTAGATTATTTCTTAATTAATATATTTAATTAATGAATGTTTTTAAGCCATAATTCTACTGCACACCTAATAGACTACAGTATAGTATAAACATAATTCATATGAAAGAAAGTGAAAGTGAAGTCGCTCAGTAGTGTCCGACTCTTTGCGACCCCGTGGACTGTAGCCTACCAGGCTCTATGGCATTCTCCAGGCAAGAATACTGGAGTGGGTTGTCATTATGTGCTGGGAAATAAAAAAATTCATGTGGACTCACTTTATTGTGATATTCTGTTTATTTTGGTGGTCTGGAATTGAATCCATAATACCTCCGAGATTTGGGTGTACACAGTTTAAGGTGCTTAGAGCACTTCTCCGAAGTCAGGTGGTGAAACTTGAGTGTCAGTTACGTTGTCTTCCCTGAGTAGGAATGTGTAGTGATTTAATGAACTAGAGAGTGTGGCTTTGGCATGAGGGCCTTCAGTTATCTAAGTAGATTCTAAGTAATGTTTACGTTAGAGTTCCTGGTGGCTCAGTGCTAAAGAATCCACCTCCCATGCAGGAAGCACAGGAGACGTGTAATTAATCTGTTGTGCTGTTTAATTTGAATCCCATATCTCCTTTTCATCTTCACTGCATCTGCTTTAGTTCTGATACACACTAGTACACTTAACTATATATTTCCTTGCTCTGGGCTCCTCACCATGACTGGGAAATATAGCCATTTTGTTCCTGCAAAAATCCAGATAGTAAATATTTTAGGCTCCTTTGTGGACCATAAAGTCACAAGCACTCAGCTGAGCCACCGTGTTGTAAAAACTACCACAGACAGTGCATAAATGAATGAACCTGGCTAGGGCCCAATGAAATGGATATTGAAATTTGAATTTCATATAATTTCCACCTGTCATGAAATATTCTTCTCCTATTTTTCAGTCATTTAGAAATGTAAAAATTATTCTTGGATCTTGTGTATGCTAAGTCGCTTCAGTTGTGTCTGACTCTTTGTGACACCATAAACTGTACCGTCAGGCTACTCTGTCCATGGGTTTTTTCAGGCAAGAATACTGGAGTGGGTTGCCATTTTCTACTGCAGGAGATCTTCTTGACACAGGTATTGAACCCATGTCTCTTGCATCTCCTGCATTGGTAGGCAGATTCCTTACCACTTGAGTCATGCATAAATCTGGCCCATGGTCTATATTTTGTATGGGCCACAAAACGTTTTAAAACCACTGATCTACACAATTTAAACTTTATTCAGTAAGTCATATTTATAAAAATCACTTTGTAATAAATTTATACACACTCCTCCTTTCCTTACTATATTTTAATGCCAGCTTTTTGAGAAATAAATCACAACCTTACAACTTATCCCTTTAATGTGTACAATTTAATGATTGCTGGAATATTCACAGATTTGTTCCTGTATCACCCAATCAAATTTAGAACATTTTCATCACCATAGAAAGAAATTCCATAACCATCACCACTCACTTCCATTTTTTTCGCAATTCTCCTGCAAGCCTGGACAACTGCTGGTGAGTGGTTTCTATTGGTGTGCCTGTTCTGTACATTTCATACAGATAGAATCATACAACATGTGGTCTTCTGGGACTAACTTCTTTCACTTGGCATCATGTTTTCAAGGTTCGTCAGTGCTGTGGCTTGGATGTGCACTTGGTTCCTTAAATTGCCAAATAAAACTCCACTGTATGGCTGTCTCTCATTTTGATTATCTACTCATCATGTAATGGCCATTTGGGTTGTTTGCACTTTTTTGACTAGGGTCAATAATGCTCCTGTCAACTTTCATGTACAGACTTTTGTGTGGACCTGTGTTTTGTTTTTCTTGGATATAGCTCTAGCAGTGGAGTTGGAGAGTCATATAGAAATTTGCCAAATTTCTTTTGTTAGTGATTCCTAATTTCATTTCACTGTAGTCTTGGAACTTAGTGTGACTTCATTCCATTTAAAGTTATTAAGGTTTCTTTTATGGTTCAGCATATGGTCTGTGCTGGATGGTGTTTCATGTGCCCTTGGGAAGAATATATATCTTTTACATTAAGTTGCTGGGAGAACAGGGAATATAGGGGTATCCACTAATCCATGTATATATTCATATGTGTAAATATTTATAACTAAACATATATCTCTATATTAAGTGAAACTTGAGTTCCTACTGATGTCTCCATATCTCATTCATCATCATGTCGATTATTCCATCTCCTCCCCTTGCTTATCTGAGACCTCCCATTCCAGCAGTGAGAAAGAAACCTGGTACCTACCACCACCATCTTTGCCTAATTTTTTAATTCCAGGTTACGAGTATGATAGTTTCAGAATGATTGCCCTGTACTTCTGTGGGCAGATATGAATTTGAGCAAACCAGGAGATAGTGGAGGATGGAGGAGCCTGGCATGCTGCACTCCATGGGGTCACAAAGAGTCGGACATGACATAGTGGCTCAACAACAACAGCTTCTGTGGGAAGCAGCTTTGTCCATAAGATTCTGTGATTTGTTTGATTCTTTTTGCTGTTAATCTCACAGTCTCCCCTCCTTTTCAAAGTTACTTAATTCAGCACCTGTTCCCTCACCCACTTCAGTGAGGTCATTTCAGACATTTATATTATTTAGTCACATTCTACATTCTACCTTAGATACTGTTGTTGTTCAGTTGCTAAGCTGAGTCCAGCTCTGCGACCCCATGGACTGCAGCACGCCAGGCCTCCCTGCCCTTCACCATCTCCTGGAGCTTACTCAAACTCATGTCCATCGAGTTGGTGATGCCATCCAACCATCTCATCCTCTGTCATCCCCTTCTCCTCATTCTGCCCTCAATCTTTCCCAGCATCAGGATCTTTTCCAGTGAGTCAGCTCTTCCCATAAGGTGGCCAAAGTATTGGAGTTTCAGCTTCAGCATCAGTCCTTCCAATGAATATTCAGGACTGATTTCCTTTAGGATGGACTGGTTGGATCTCCTTGCAGTCCAAGGGACTCTCAAGAGTCTTCACCAGCACCGCAGTTTAAAAGCATCAATTCTAAAGTTGCTCAGCCTTCTTTATGGTCCAACTCTGTCTCTACATTACTAGTGGTAAAACAATGGCATTGACTATACAGACCTTTGTCGGCAAAGTAATGTCCCTTCTTGTTTAGTATGCTGTCTAGGTTGGTCATAGCTTTTCTTCCAAGGAGCAAGTGTCTTTATTTCATGGCTGCAGTCACTGTCCACAGTGATTTTGGAGTCCAAGAAAATAAAGAAAATATATCTTAGATATACATACTTTTAATTGAAAATCCTTTAATTACTACTGACTTGTAAAAAAACACAGAGCCTACTTTTATAAGGCAAATGCTGAGCTTTTGTTGTTTTGATTTTCCACATAAAAACTAGTGATTCTGTTTTCTATACCATAATAATAGTCACCATTAAGGAACCTTAAACTTAGTGGTAAGCATAATTGTAAAACTGTCTTCTAATACAAATGCTTCATCTTACAGATGCACAAACCAAGACTGAAATACAGAAATTATTAATATCATAGTAAATTAATGGTGAAACCAGATTAGTCTTGAGGCTACTCTAGAAAGAATGTTCATGTCTTCTATTCTCTCGGATACAGTATCAGCTAATATTTTCTTATCATTTTCCTTTCATAATTTAACATTTTCTAAGATGACCAGGGGCTTCCCAGGTGGCACTAGTGGTAAAGAACTTGCCTGCCAATGAAGGAGACCATAAGAGACATGGGTTCGATCCCTGGGTCGAGAAGAACCCTTGGAGGAGGGCATGGCAACCCACTCCAGTATTCTTGCCTGGAGAATCCCATGGACAGAGGAGCCTGGTGGGCTGCCGTCTATGGGGTCGCACAGAGTCAGACAAGACTGAAGTGATTTAGCACACAAGATAACTGGAGTTTGTATAAGGCAGAAACTAACTTTGAAACAAATAGCTCTTCTAGAGGTTCTAACAGTATATTAGACTTCTGAATCAAGGGGAATTAGTGCAAGGACTTTGTGTTTGGCGTTGATCCAGGAGATTCCCCAAAGTGTAGCCTATTCACTGATTATAAGAATTCTTCTCTCAAGGAAGGCTTTCATCTTGCCAGTTTTTACAATGCGAAGGATCTCTAAATAGTCCTCTACTCCAGCATTTATTGTTCAAACTTTCTATTTAAATGTGAGGTTTAATAAAATTGGATCTCCATCATCTAAGTGTTCATCATTCATGCTGTAATTCTGCCTGGACCACATTAATTAATCTGTAGCACCATCACAGCATATGTAACATTGTTCAACATCTCTCTCAGTTGGAAACTATTAAAACAAACATTGCTTTAGAGAAACTGGCAGTGCTTGCATTGGGTTGCTCACTATCACCTCTTTCCAGGAAAAAAGAAAACAAACGTGAATTTCTGTTGCTCTGTCAGGGCCAAAGAACAAAACACAATGGATCTAGCAGTATAAAAGGAATCAAGAACTGCATAAATCACCAGACAGAAACCACCTGCACTTCTGGATTTTTGTGGTCAAATCTTGCAGTGAACATTGTGTATTGGTTTAGTACTCTTGTTTTCCCTCTGATTCTTTTTTTTTTTCTTTCTCTACACTTCTATGTATATCCTTCTCACCATCTGTAATGAAAGGAAATTACATAAAATTCTATAGTAAATTAGATGATGACCTACCACCTAAACCAAATTGTAGTAATATACCAGGCATTACTGAAAGCGCCATAAATTCCATTCTAGTCTCTGTTTAATGATTGCAGTCTCCCTTTCTTTCTCCTTCACTGTCCTGTCCAACTAACCAGTAACTCTTTACATTGCTTTACGACTTTTTCTGCTGGCCAGTTTTTTTTAATTCCCATCATTGGCACAATTTTATACCTTCATCTCAGACCTTGCCTTCATTTCTCAGTGAACTCCAAACTGTATTCTCTAAAGAAGCTTCCCTCTGCAGTCTCCACTTATTTATGCATGTAACACTCACTTAAGGATTCCTGACCTTGAGTTGGAAAGGAGTACAGATATTTGCTGGGTCCCAGCTTCTTCTGAATAAGGCAGTAATTGCAAGGTATCACCCCAGGTACACCACAACATAAGTACCCTCTGCCCCAAAGACTCTGTTTTCTTCCTTTAAGTCTTTGCTCATTATTATTGCTAAACAAAATACATTTTTTAAGCGTTCCATTTTATATCAGAGTAGAGTTGATTAACAATGTTGTGTTAGTTTTAGGTATACAGCACAGTGATTCAGTTATACATATACTGAGTTGGCCAAAAAGTTCATCTGAGTTTTTCCATATCAGCTTATGGACAACCCCATGTGAGCTTTTTGGCGAACCCAATACACATATCTTTTCTTTTTCAAATTTGTTTTCCCATTTAGGTTGTTACATAACACTGAGTCGAGTTCCCTGTGTTATACAGTAGGTCCTTGTCGGTTATCCATTTCAAATATAGCAGTGTGTACATGTCAATCCCAAACTCCCTGTCTATCCCTCCCCCCACACCGTTCCCCTCATAAGTTCCTTCTCTGAGCCTGTAAGTGTGTTTCTGTTTTGTAAATAAGTTCATTTGTATCATTTTTAAAGGTTCTGCATATAAGCAATGTCAAACTATATTTCTTTTTGTCTGACTTATATCATTCAATATGATAGTCTCTAGGTTGATCCATGTTGCTGCAAATGACATTATTTTATTCTTTTTAATGGCTGAGAATATTTCATTGTATATATGTACTATATCTTTTTTTTTCCATTTATTTTTATTAGTTGGAGGCTAATTACTTTACAATATTGTAGTGGTTTTTGCCATACACTGACATGAATCAGCCATGGATTTACATGTGTTCCCTATCCCGATCCCCCCTCCCACCTCCCTGCCCATCCCATCCCTCTGGGTCTTCCCAGTGCACCAGCCCTGGGCACCTGTCTCATGCATCCCACCTGGGCTGGTGATCTGTTTCACCCTTGATAGTATACTTGTTTCAATGCTGTTCTCTCAAAACATCCCACCCTCACCTTCTCCCACAGAGTCTAAAAGTCTGTTCTGTACATCTGTGTCTCTTTTTCTGTTTTGCATATAGGGTTATTGTTACCATCTTTTTAAATTCCATATATATGCATTAGTATACTGTATTGGTCTTTATTTTTCTGGCTTACTTCACTCTGTATAATGGGCTCCAGTTTCATCCATCTCATTAGAACTGATTCAAATGAATTCTTTTTAATGGCTGAGTAATATTCCATGGTGTATATTTCCTCTTTATCCATTTCTCTGTCAAAAGACATTTAGGTTGCTTCTGTGTCTTACCTGTTGTAAACAGTGCTACAATGAACATTTGGATGTATGTATCCTTTTGGACCGTATGTCCCCAGGAGTGGGATTTCAAGATCATATGGCAGTTCTATTTTTATTTTTTTTAAGGAACCTCCATACTGTTGTCCACACTGGCTGTACCAATTTCTATTCCCACCAGCAGTGTAGGGGAGGGTTCCTTTCTCTCCACACCCTCTCCAACACTTACTATTTGATGATATGCATTTCTGATTGGTGTGAGGTGATACCTATTGTAGTTTTGCTTTGCATTTCTCTAATAATTAGCGATATTGAACATGATATTTCATGTGCCTCTTGGCAATGTCTTCTTTGGAGAATTGTCTGTTTAGGTCTTCTGCACATATTTTGATTGGGTTGTTTGTTTCAGTGATATTAAACCTCAGGAACTGTTTCTGAATTTTGGAAACTAATCCCTTGGGGGTCACATCATTTGCAAATATTTTCTCCCAGTCTCTGGGTTGTCTTTTTGTTTTGTTTATGGTTTCCTTTGCTTTGCAAAAGCCTTTGAGTTTAATTAGGTCCCATTTGTTTATTTTTGTTCTTATTTCCATTACTTTGGGAGGTGGGTGGGAAAAGATATTGCTGTGATTTATGTCAGAAATCCTGCCTAAGTTTTCCTCTAAGAGTTTTACAGTATCTGGTCTTACTTTTAGGTCTTTAATACACTTTGAGTCTATTTTTGTGTTTGGACTCAAAGAATGATCTAATGTTCTATTTAAAATGCATTATTTTTTTTAAAGATATTGCAGATGAGCTATTTTTAATTTTATTTATTGCTCTGTTTGTTTTGGCTGTGCCTGGTCTTCATTGTGGCAAGCAGGATCTTTAGTTGTGGTATATGGAATCTAGTTTCCTGACCAAGGAATGACGGTGGGCCCTCTGCATGGGGACCCAGAGTCTTAGCCACTGGGTCACCAGGGAAGTCCCTTAAAATACATTCTTAAATAGTACATTTCATATACGTCAGAATCACTTGGCGGGATTGTTGAAATGTAAGCTGCTGGACCTCACCCTCAGGGATTTTGATTCATCATTTGTTCCCAGGCGATGCTGAAACTGCTGGTGTGGGCAGCACACTTAGAGAACCACTGCCCTGGGAGGCTGTGTGTGGACAGCTGGTTCACTAGCTTACCTTCGTTGTGAGGGATCCCAGAGAGAGTCAGTCTAGACTCTTAGGCTCTTCTTACGCTATTTGTTCAAAGTTAATGAGAAAATTAATTGTCCAGGGGTGTGTAGAATGTTTTCTTTGGAAAATAATGACAGCAAGTAATAAAAACATAACTTTTTGATGGATTCTTGTAAATGATTATAAATTGTTGAAAACAATGCATGTATGCTAGCATGTTAATAACATTTTCATCTTTATGTTGACTAAGCAGAAAATCAATATTGTACCCTAGAGTGATTTTATGAAAAATACAATAGCTTTTCATTTTTAATTTTTGCTTAGGAAATTTGAATTGGCTCATCTTTACAGATTAAAAGTAAGTCTATTACCAACAGGTATTTTACAAATAAATGAATAAATCCATTGTTAATTTTCCTATTTGAAAATTTCTTTTAAAAGGGCATTACCAGTCAGAGTTATTAATAAATGTAACCTTTTATTTCTTAAGAATTTCTGAACTTTATGAATGAATTTTTCATTGGGGAGCCAATTTTCATCAGGCAGTAATTTTGTAGGCTAATGGCACTCATCAGGAAGAACCTGCTGATTTCATAGTTTAATATTAATTGAAGCTGAGCCCTTGAAAATAAATGTATGCCAAATCAAATTTCCTAATTGGCCACTAATAAAATAAAGACTTTAATACCTATCATAATTTGGTAAGGAAACTAGAGACTTTTTTGTATGACATATACACACATTAAAAACTTGTTAATTTTCTGTGTGATTTTAATCCATGCCCTACTCTTTATCCCAGTGCATATAAAAGTTATATATTTATACTGTACTGTAGTGTTAAGTGTGCAATAGCAGTATCTCTAAAACACAGTGTACGTGCCTTAGTTTAAAAAGAGTGATGTTCCCAGTGAGCCTGGTGCACTGGGAAGACCCAGAGGAATCGGGTGGAGAGGGAGGTGGGAGGGGGGATCGGGATGGGGAATACATGTAACTCTATGGCTGATTCATATCAATGTATGACAAAACCCACTGAAATGTTGTGAAGTAATTAGCCTCCAACTAATAAAAAAAATTAAAAAAAAAAAGAGTGATGTTGAAAAAGCAGTGCCTGAAGACTTGTTCAACACAGGGTTGCCTTCAATTCGGAAAGAAAATGCAAAGTCTGAGAAATGCAGCCAAGTGAAGCACAACAAACAAAGTTATGCCTATCTGTTGAAAACACTAGGTGTTACTTTTGAAAGTACATCTCAGAGGTTCCTGTCAGATTTCGATGATACTTGAGGGCCCTCTTTGAACAAAGAGCTCTCATCCCCTTTGAGTTTTGCAGTTAATACCCTGGGAAGGTAGAACTTTAATCAAGACGCACTGGCAAAGTTCTCAATACCATTTTCAGTCTACACAGCACTACTTCATGAAACAATAGCCAAAGAAGGGGCATTTTCTCATTAAAAAAAAAAAAGTGAAAATAGAGGCTTTTCCTGTCAGTTCTGTTCAGAATATATTTAATCATCATTCAAAACTATAATTGGCTAAGTCAGATAATAGCTTTCTTATCAAATTAGGTGATACTTTTCTTTAAATAAGTATTCCCTGTCAATGGCCTTAAGATATATATGGAACTAAAATTGTTTTAAAAATAAGATTTCAGTAGTGATTAAATATTTCTCAAAATAAGCATTGTTTTCTCAGCAAAGAGCCTTACGCCCACTCAGTGTTCTTGCCTGGGAAATTCTGTGGACTGAGAACCCTGGCAGGCTACATACAGTCCGTGAGGCCACAAAAGAGTTGGACACGACTTAGTGACTCAACAATAACAAACGTTATGCCAACAGGTTTTTCTATTCAATCAAACTGAATGAAAATAAGATACTAAGAATTATGCACAGAAAAGAGTATAAAAATAGAATAGATTCCTGTTATGCAAATATGATCATTAACCTGATAGCTACAGGAAAGAAACTTCAGTAATTATTTAAATAAGTAGTACACGTTACAATACATTCCATATAGACAAATTCATTATTTTGTTTTTAGTATTTAATCAGTATCAGTCAGTATCAGTTCAGTCGCTCAGTCGTGTCCGACTCTTTGCAACCCCATGAATCGCAGCACGCCAGGCCTCCCTGTCCTTCACCATCTCCCAGAGTTTACTCAAACTCATGCCCATCGAGTCGGTGATGCCATCCAGCCATCTCATCCTCTGTCGTCCCCTTCTCCTCCTGCCCCCAATCCCTCTCAGCATCAGGGTCTTTTCCAGTGAGTCAGCTCTTCACATGAGGTGGCCAAAGTTCTGGAGTTTCAGCTTCAGCATCAGTCCTTCCAGTGAACACCCAGGACTGATCTCCTTTAGGATGGACTGGTTGGATCTCCTTGCATTCCAAGGGACTCTCAAGAGTCTTCTCCAACACCACAGTTCAAAAGCATCAATTCTTCGGTGCTCAGCTTTCTTCACCGTCCAACTCTCACATCCATACATGACCACTGGAAAAACCATAGCCTAGACTAGATGGACCTTTGTTGGCAAAGTAATCTCTCTGCTTTTTAATAGGCTGTCTAGGTTGGTCATAACTTTCCTTTGAAGGAGTAATCGTCTTTTAATTTCATGGCTGCAGTCACCATCTGCAGTGATTTTGGAGCCCAAAAAAATAAAGTCTGACACTGTTTCCACTGTTTCCCCATCTATTTGCCATGAAGTGATGGGACCAGTTGCCGTGATCTTAGTTTTCTGAATGTTGAGCTTTAAACCAACTTTTTCACTCTCCTCTTTCACTTTCATCAAGAGGCTCTTTAGTTCCTCTTCACTTTCTGCCATAAGGGTGGTGTCATCTGCATATCTGAGCTTATTGATATTTCTCCCGGCAATCTTGATTCCAGCTTGTGCTTCTTCCAGCCCAGCGTTTCTTGGTTAAATAAGCAGGGTGACAATATACAGCCTTGATGTACTCCTTTTCCTATTTGGAACCAGTCTGTTGTTCCATGTCCAGTTCTAACTGTTGCTTCCTGACCTGCATACAGGTTTCTCAAGAGGCAGGTCAGGTGGTCTGGTATTCCCATCTCTTTCAGAATTTTCCACAGTTTATTGTGATCCACACAGTAAATTAAATATTATTTATTTTAAATTAATTAAATATTAAATAAATTTAAATTTATTAAATTTATATAAATTTAATAATTTATAATAATTTAATAATAAAATTTAAATAAATTAAATTATATACTATATATTTAATAAAATATATAATTCATAAATTTATTATACAAGAACTTTTAAATTTTATAAGATTCTTATTAAAGCAAACAGCTTTATTTTCTCTTTAAGTTATTTCTCCCTTGGCTTGAAATCAAGGAAATTATCTTTCTTTTTAAAATTCCTAAATCATTGGTCTTTTATACTTTAATAGAAATATTTGATTACCAGCGGCTATCTGGAGGATGGAGTGAACCACCAGAAACCCCTTTGTGTGTATATTTGTGTACATGTATGTCTTCAAAGAGCAAGAGATTGAATAGAACCACTCACCTAATCAGATCAGCCATATATGTATCTATTCTTGTAAGTTTTCTAAGAGAAAGGAAGTCAGTTTTTTGCCTGACCTGTGGATATGTAAAATGTGATGTATTATTATAACAAGATGTATCACTTAAGACCTTTGTTCTCCAGTTATTTAGAAGAACTTAACATAATTGGAAAGAAAAGCTGTTGAGCAGAACACAGCATTGTTTGTAGTTCCACATATTTCTGTATTTACCTAAATTACAGCAGCTGTATTATTTCATAATTAGTGTAGCTGATCTGCATAGAACCAAGCCTTGTTCATCCCTTCTTTGAACATCCTGGGTCTTGGATTTAGTTGGTTTTGAATAAATGCTGATATATTTAAGACAATCAAATTTATTTCTTTAAACTCTGTGCCTAGTCCCATCAAGGCAAAAACTGGGGTAGGATAGGATATAGTTTTTTTTTAATAACTTTCAGTGTGCTGATTATATACTGAAACATGGGGGCTTTCCTGGTGGCTCAGTCCTAAAGAATCTACCTGCAATGCAGGAGATGTGGGTTCCATTCCTGGGTCAGGAAGATAAGCTGGAGGAGGAAATGGCAAACCAGTCCAGTATTCTTGCCTGGAGAATCCCATGGACAGAAGAGCCTGCCGGGCTACAGTCCATGGGGTCGCTGAGTTGGACACAATTGAGTGACTGAGCATGATACTGAAAGACACATAGACTCACACAGAATGGTCTTGCCTCATTGCATTCTGAGTAGGCCTTAAGCCCTAACTATAACTAGGGTATTTAAGATGATTTTAAATGGAATAAAATAAATCACAATGCACTTTGTAACTAGCATATTTATAAAGCCAAAAACCAAAATCTAGAATATAAGTAGTATGTATGTGTTAACCATTAGGCTTAGGAGACAACAGAGGATGAGATGGTTGGATGGCATCACCAACTTAATGGACAGGAGTTTGAGCAAACTCTGGGAGACAGTGAAGGACAGGGAAGCCTGCTGTGCTGCACTCCATGGGATCACAAATAGTCAGGCATGACTCAGCGACCAAACAACAGATTTGAAAATGAATGGAGTTGGAAAATTGCAACTCTATACCAGATTTTAGGAGAAGGCAATGGCAACCCACTCCAGTACTCTTGCCTGGAGAATTCCATGGATGGAGGAGCCTGGTGGGCTACAGTCTATGGGGTCCTGAAGAGTCAGACATGACTGAGCAACTTCACTTTCACTTTTCACTTTCATGCATTGGAGAAGGAAATGGCAGCCCACTCCAGTGTTCTTGCCTGGAGAATCCCAGGGATGGAGGAGCCTGGTGGGCTGCCGTCTATGGGGTCGCACAGAGTCGGACACGACTGACATGACTTAGCAGCAGCAGCAGCAGCATACCAGATTTAGTTGTTAAATACTTAATGATAGCCCCTTCTCCTTCTGCCCTCAAGCTTTCCCAGCATCAGGGTCTTTTCTAATGAATCAGCCCTTCACATCTGGTGGCCAAAGTATTGGAGCTTCAGCTTCAGCATCAGTCCTTCCAATGAATATTCAGGGTTGATTTCCTTTAGGATTGACAGGTTTGATCTCCTTGCAGTCCCCTTCAGGGGACTCTCAGGAGTCTTCTCCAACACCACAATTCAAAAGCATCAATTGTTTAGCCCTCAGCCTTCTTTATGGTCCAACTCTCACATCCGTACATGACTACTGGAAAAACCATAGCCTTGACTAGATGGACCTTTGTCGGAAATGTCCCTTTGTATGCAGCTTCTTTAATTCTCTCAAGAGTTGTGTAGTTTTCAGTATAGAGATCTTTCTTAGATCTTGGTATGTGTTTTTCTAAGTATTTTATACTGCTTTACCTTTTAAACTTTATTTTCCCGTTATCAGAAAACAGTATATAGTATATACCGTTTAGTATATATACTAGTATACAGAAAAGCAGTCATCTTTGTTATTTCAGATCTTCAGTAGAATTCCTGTCTTCAGTATAGTTATTTTGTTAGCTCTTGTTCTTTAGACATCTCTTAGCACTTTAAAATATAAAATTATGTTATCTGAAAATAAAGACAGGTTTCTTCTTCCTTTCAAATTTTTATGCCTTCTGTTTACTTCTAGGCATCATTGTCCTTGCCAGAGCATTTGTCCTCTGGTGAGATGATTCATCCTTGTTTTGAACCTGAATTTAGCAAAACTGAAGAGACACTGAGTAAGACAGTAAGAACTAGTTTGCAAGTTCCGCCGCTGTTAGTAGCATATTTAACCCAGGTCTCTGGCTATGCTATATATCTCTCTGTTCTCTGGAATTTTATTTCTCTGTAACATAGAAAATAAGATGCTTAATTCTATACATGAATTCACAGGTGAAAAAAAAGTGCAAGTGTTAATCACTCAGTCGTGTCTGACTTTGTGACCGCATGGACTGTAGCCCACCAGGCTCCTCTGTCCATGAAATTCTCCAGGCAAGAATACTGGCATGGGTAGCCATTCCCTTCTCCAGGGGATCTTCCTGACCCAGGGATCAAACCTGCATCTCCTGCAAAGCAGATTCTTTTTTGCTAAGCCACCCGGGAAACCTATACAGCCTATATTACTTCTATATACTATTGTAAATTAGGTAACTGCAAGGTGGCTGTTTTTTCAGTAGTCATGTATGGATGTTAGAGTTGGACCATAAAGAAGGCTGAGTGCCAAAGAATTGATGCTTTTGAACTGTGATCTTGGAGAAGACTCTTGAAAGTCCCTTGGACTGCAAGGAGATCCAACCAGTCAATCCTAAAGGAAATCAACCCTGAATATTCACTGGAAGGACTGATGCTGAAGCTGACACTCCAATACTTCAACCACCTGATGTGAAGAGCCAACTCATTAGAAAAGATCCTGATGCTGGGAAAGATTGAAAGCAGGGGGATAAGGAGATGACAGAGGATGAGATGGTTGTTTGGCATCACCAACTCGATGGACATGAGTTTGAGCAAATTCTGGGAGATGGTGAAGGACAGGAAAGCCTGGTGGGCTGCAGTCCATGGGGTCACAAAGAGTTGGACATGACTGAGCAACTGAACAACAACAAAATTGTATATAGTTTAGATATGAAAATTTTTCTTCATGATTGTTATTAAATGTTTATCTAAGTGTGACATTTTATATATGGTAAAAATTAAATTGGCCAATCAACAAGGTACCCTGTATGAAGCACTGTATGACTGTCTCACTTTTTAATGGGACAGAATATGGAATAAGGGGATAATACTAGCTCAAGATCAGCAGAATTAAATTCTATTTCTAAGTATTTAATTACAAAGTGATGATGATTTTAGGGCAGTTATTTTGTCCCCCTTTTCTCATGTATGAAATTAAAGCTAGAATCATTTATACGATCTCATTCGATGAATGATGTTTAAACAGATAAACGTCTTTTACTTTTTCATCCTAATAAGAATCAGACAAAATTATTTTTAAATTTTGATGCAATTAGTGTAAAATATATTAAAAATGAACCTTCTATTTGTATATATTTCCTGAGAGTTTGAGTTTGTGAATGTGTTATCTGGTCAGTCCACAGCATGGGAAAGCCATGCTCTAATTATCATCTACATAAGCGATTGCTCTGAGAGCCCAGACATATGGAGATTTAGAGAAATGTGATGTAAAATTACCGACACATGAATGCAATCTGATACTCTCACCAAGTGCTAAGGACTTTGCCCTCTGCCCCCTCTCATGCCAGTGTGTGTCTGTGGTTCTGCGCTCCACCTCTGAAACATCTGCTGTCTTTGGTGTCCACTCCCGGTTCGCTTTAGCAGCTCCATTCTTCTCTCTTTCTCCAGCCACAGCCCTTGTTCTTTCTGTGTGTTTCAGTTCAGGCTCGAATTTAGCCTCACAGTGGTTCTTGGCCACCGCTTGCTCACATGCTGAAAATTTTGAATTGAATGCCTTGAATTTTACCTCAAGTAGCCAACTAATCTCTGGTGCATTAAAACTATCCCATTAGAACAATAAATTCTAATAAAGTCTGGATTCTTTCTGATTCTTATTAGAGACAGAGAAAACTCCCATAACTTATAAGCAATAATATTTAGTTTCCCCAAGTTTGAGAGAGAGCAGGAACTAGAATGATGAAATGTTCTGATGTGAACTGAATAAAATTAAAATTTTCTTCTCTTAAAGTCTTTTTTTTTTTTTGCAATGTTTAAGCCACTCATAGGTTTAAGAATAAAAAAAAATCAATACTTATATATTCTCCATAAATCTAGAATAATTTTTTTTTATCTATAGCTAAATAGCTTTTGCGTATTCCTTCATGTGTCCTGGCTTACTACTGGCCTTCACTCAAAATATCCAGGTGTGCATTATAAGTTGTATACATACTGTCATCTCTTATCTGTTTCATATATCATCTCCAAGAATTTAAAAAGCGTTAATGATATATTTTGACAAATAGCATTTTAAATTTCAATATAGTTATGTCTCTCAATCTTTGCATTTATATCTTGTGAGTTTGATATAAGGCTTAAAATATTCTTTCTCAAGCATGTAATGAATTTTTTATCCTTTATTTGGTTCTAAAACTTTGAAAGCATTGCCTCTTTTATTTACAGTATTTATTCACAGGAACTGATGTTGTATGAGGTGGGATGTAGGCAATGTGTCCTTTGTTTTTTCCCTGTGAGTAGTGAGTTTCCCATTACCGTTTATTGAGCAGTCGTTAGCTGTGTTGTTCTGAATCCCAGCTTTGTCATGCATAGTGTCCCACATGTGTCTGCCAGCTGGTGACCCCGTTCTAGTCTCCTCTTGTCCCTGTCTGTGTCAATACCACAGGTCTTAATTACGGTACCTCCACCTTAAGTCTTTATGGCAGAATGGGAGAACCCTTTCCCTCCTTCTTTTTTAACACCTGCCATGATTTTAGATTGACAAAGTTGTATAAAATACCATGCAGAGGTTTTGGTTGAAATTGCACTTAGAGACTAGTGTGAAGAGAATCAGGGTGAATCATCATATTGCTCATACCTCCCATTTCGTTAATACTCTAATGTCTTCCCCCAAAGTTAGATGTGTATGTGTGTGCTCAGTTGTGTCTGACTTTTTGTGACTCCATGGAGTGTAGCCGTCCAGCTCCTGTCCCTGATTTTCCAGGGAAGAAGACTGAAGTGGGTTGCCATTTCCTTCTTGAGAGGATCTTCCTGATCCAGGAATTGAACCTGAGTCTCCTGCATCTCCTGCATTGCCGGGCAGATTCTTTCCCTCTGAACCACCTGTGCTATGATTAGTCACTCAGCTGTGTCTGACTGTTTGTGACCCCATGAACTGTAGCCCGCCAGGCTCCTCTGTCCATGGGGATTCTCCAGTCAAGAATACTAGAGTGGGTTGCCATGCCCTCCTTCAGGGGATCTTCCCAATGCAGGGATCGAACCCAGGTCTCATGCATTGCAGGTGAATTCTTTACTGTATGAACCACTGGGAAGCCCCAAAAGTTAGATATTTGCTCTGTATTACTCTTAATCACTTTTCTTTCCTAGGTTTATGCTCATTTAATATTTTCATGCCACTGTAAAGCTTATATTTTCCTCTTGCATTTTTTACACCTTTGTTGGTTAATAGAAAAGCAGTTAATTTCTGTATTTTGATCTTGTGGTTGACTGACCTATGAAAATTATAATTTTAATTTTAAAAATTATGATTATTCTAACTCATTTTTTCAATGCAGGCAATATAATTTCTATAAACTATAAATAATGATCACTTCTGTTTCCTTGATGTTTTCTGAATACTTATATAGTTTTTTCTTGATTAATGAACTTTCTAGGAATTATATGTAACGTATATGACAGTGGACATTCTAATCATGTTCTTGATTTTAAAGATGTTACCTCTGTGTTTTATTGTTAGTGTCTTTACTCTTAGACTATACTAAGAAATAAATATCTTGAGTTCTTCAGATTTCCATCCAGAAAAGAAAACAATTTACAATGGGATCACTCAAATGAGTCTAAAATTTTCGTATGCAACTTTGGATTCTAGAATATAGTATATCAATACCTACAAAGTTCTGAGTGATAGGAAATGTTTTTCAAAAAATATTGTATTAGTACTTGACCAAATTGTTACCCAAATGTCAGTGGAATGGACTTATATACTTAAACATGAAATGTCTTAGGAATTATGTAACACCTAGAAAGAATTCTTGAAAAATAATGATGAAGTTCAAAATAATTTTGAAGTACAAAAATAATGATGAAGTAAAAAAGTATTGACCTGCCAGACAATAAATGGAGATGTCATAGAAAAGGACCAGTGCCAGGTACAATATCTACATAATTACACAATGTCTGTAAGTCTCACAGAATCAGGCATTTATCACGAAATTCAGTCCAGCCAAATAGTCAATGACTGTAAAGAGGACATGTGACAGTATTCAAGTATGTAAGAATTCAAGGAATTACACCTACAAATCTTTCTTAGCACAAATAAGTTGGCAATAAAATTGGGCCCACTGAAAACTGCATGGAAATAATTAACTCAGGAATAGAGAATCTATGGTAAGAAAATTTAAATAGTTTTGAGTACATTTATCTTTAGATAATTTATTCAATTATTACCAAAGTGCAAATTAAATGCCATACAATTTGATATGTAAAAATATGACTAATAAACACAACCTGCTAAATATATGACTTAGCAAGTGAAGAACAACAAAATATATATTGTTAAAATAGAAAAGTAGAATGAATATTTTGCTATTATTAAATTAAATATAGTTTTATTAAACATCTCATTTTTGTCTACATAAAATGTCAGTCATTTTATTAATTACAGTTATTTCTGATAGCTAGATGACCTGTCTTCTGTGCACTTTTATACTATTTGAAATTTTTATAATATAGATATCATTATTTTATCAAAAATGTCACATCACTATTTTTTTTTTTAATTTTTTTATTAGTTGGAGGCTAATTACTTCACAACATTTCAGTGGGTTTTGTCATACATTGATATGAATCAGCCATAGATTTACACTTATTCCCCATCCCGATCCCCCCTCCCACCTCCCTCTCCACCCGATTCCTCTGGGTCTTCCCAGTGTACCAGGCCCGAGCACTTGTCTCATGCATCCCACCTGGGCTGGTGATCTGTTTCACCATAGATAGTATACATGCTGTTCTTTTGAAACATCCCACCCTCACCTTCTCCCACAGAGTTCAAAAGTCTGTTCTGTATTTCTGTGTCTCTTTTTCTGTTTTGCATATAGGGTTATCGTTACCATCTTTCTAAATTCCATATATATGTGTTAGTATGCTGTAATGTTCTTTATCTTTCTGGCTTACTTCACTCTGTATAAGGGGCTCCAGTTTCATCCATCTCATTAGGACTGATTCAAATGAATTCTTTTTGACGGCTGAGTAAAATTCCATGGTGTATATGTACCACAGCTTCCTTATCCATTCATCTGCTGATGGGCATCTAGGTTGCTTCCATGTCCTGGCTATTATAAACAGTGCTGCGATGAACATTGGGGTGCACATGTCTCTTTGAGATCTGGTTTCCTCAGTGTGTATGCCCAGAAGTGGGATTGCTGGGTCATATGGCAGTTCTATTTCCAGTTTTTTAAGGAATCTCCACACTGTTTTCCATAGTGGCTGTACTAGTTTGCATTCCCACCAACAGTGTAAGAGGGTTCCCTTTTCTCCACACCCTCTCCAGCATTTATTGCTTGTAGACTTTTGGATAGCAGCCATCCTGACTGGTGTGTAATGGTACCTCATTGTGGTTTTGATTTGCATTTCTCTAATAATGAGTGATCACATCACTATTCTTTTTTTTTTTTTTGGCTTTTTTATTTTTTATTTTTTTTTTTTTTTAATTTTTTTATTAGTTGGAGGCTAATTGCTTCACAACATTTCAGTGGGTTTTGTCATACATTGATATGAATCAGCCATAGATTTACACTTGTTCCCCATCCCGATCCCCCCTCCCATCTCCCTCTCCACACTATTCTTAATCATTCTTAACTTTAAACAATAAATGGCAGAGATACAGCCTGTGTTAATATATCAACAATAAATCACGATGTGTTTTGTTTTAAAAGACCCTTAAGTGACCAAAGAATGTTCAAACTACCACACAATTGCACTCATCTCACATGCTAGCAAAGTAATGCTCAAAATTCTCCAAGCTAGGCTTCAACAATACATGAACCGTGAACTTCCAGATGTTCAAGCTGGTTTTAGAAAAGGCGGAGGAATCAGAGATCAAATTGCCAACATCCGCTGGATCATCAAAAAAGCAAGAGAGTTCCAGAAGAACATCTATTTCTGCTTTATTGACTATGCCAAGGCCTTTGACTGTGTAGATCACAGTAAACTGTGGAAAATTCTGAAAGAGATGGGAATACCAGACCACCTGACCTGCCTCTTGAGAAACCTGTATGCAGGTCAGGAAGCAAAAGATAGAACTTGACATGGAACAATAGACTGGTTCCAAATAGGAAAAGGAGTACATCAAGGCTGTATATTGTCACCCTGCTTATTTAACTTATATGCAGAGTACATCATGAGAAATGCTGGGCTGGAAGAAGCACAAGCTAGAATCAAAATTGCCAGGAGAAATACCAATAACTTTTGATATGCAGATGACACCACCCTTACTGCAGAAAGTGAAGAACTAAAGAGCCTCTTGATGAAAGTGAAAGAGGAGAGTGAAAAAGTTGACTTAAAGCTCAACATTCAGAAAACTAAGATCATGGCATCCGGTCCCATCACTTCATGGCAAATAGATGGAGAAACAATGGAAACAGTGGCATACTCTTATTTTGGGGGCTCCACTGCAGATGGTGACTGCAGCCATGAAATTAAAAGACACTTGCTCCTTAAAATAAAAGTTATGACCAACCTAGACAGCCTATTAAAAAGCAGAGACTTTACTTTGCCAACAAAGGTCCATCTAGTCAAGTCTATGGTTATTCGAGTAGTCATGTATGGATGTGACAGTTGGACTATAAAGAAAGCTGAGCACTGAAAAATGATGCTTTTGAACTGTGGTGTTGGAGAAGATTCTTGAGAGTCCCTTGGACTGCAAGGAGGTCCAACCAGTCCATCCTAAAGGAGATCAGTCCTGGGTGTTCATTGGAAGGACTGATGTTGAAGCTGAAACTCCAAAACTTTGGTCACCTGACGTGAAGAGCTGACTCATTTGAAAAGACCCTGATGCTGGGAAAGATCGGAGGCAGGAGGAGAAGGGGACGACAGAGGATGAGATGGTTGGATGGCATCACCGACTCAATGGACATGAGTTTGGGTAAACTCTGGGAGTTGGTGACGGACAGGGAGGCCTGGCATGCTGCAGTCCATGAGGTGGCAAAGAGTCAGACATGACTGAGCAACTGAACTGAATTGAGGTGACTAAAGAACTAAAGTGACTTAGTTCAACTCCACCTTACAGGAGAGAATAAGTAAGCTCAAGTGGTTCGGAAAGCTGTCCAATATCACGTAGCTAGTTAATGAATGTATGATCAAAGGACCAATTTCATATATCTTAAATTAATTCATCAAAATTGTCATACAGACAAAAGAATATACACATTAACATACAAGAAAGAAGTATTATTTAAATCCTATTCAAGTAATCACAGATAAAATGATTCATCAGATGATTTCAATTTGATTTTATAAAAGACTTGCTTCCTGCCACTGTTGTTTGTTGCCTGCTTATCTCTCTCTGATCAGCTTTTCTTCATCCAGCCTTTCTTCTCAGGCTGTGTCAAATGCTCCTGTTTGTCTCCATGTGTTGAGAGCATCACTACTGTGGTGCTTTCTTTAATGATTTGAAATTAGTCTTTGCATGCTGGTCTGCCCCACTGGACTGCATGTTCCGTCAAGCCAGGATCCATTCATTATTGCACTGGCCTGTGCCTAGTACAGTGGCTTATAGTCAGTGATCTGTGAATATTTATTGAGCTGATTTGCATTTAAGGATCTATACTCTCAGATAATTATTGGGCACTCAATATGGATAGGACTTCCCTCATGGCTCAGATGGTAATGAATCTACCTGCAGAGCAGGAGACCTGTGTTCGATCCCTGGGTTGGAAAGATCCCCTGGAGAAGGGAGTGGCAACTCACTCCAGTATTCTTGCCTGGAGAATCCCATGGACAGAGGAACCTGGAGGGCTATAGTCCATGGCGTCTCAAAGAGTCAGACATGACTGAGCAGCTAACACTAGTAAGAATAAGATACACTGATAAAGAGTTGGATTATTCCTTTATGTCTTGTTGTTCAGTCACTAAGTCATGTCCAACTCTTTGTGGCCCCATGAACTGCAGCTTGCCAGGCTTCCCTGACAGTGAAGGCTTCCCTGTACTAACTCCGGGAGTTTGCTCAAACTCATATCCACTGTGTCCTTTACGTCTAGAAGGCTGTTAATTTTATACAAACATGCAGGCTTCTATTCCTGTTCTGATTTTATGCTTTTGAATAAGAATAATTTATGACTGCTATCTGGCAAATACATTTCAGAGACATCATCAGTAGTGGCCACGCCAAGATGCCAATGAAATCTCTTTTGCAGAGGGAATTTTCTTTGCTTCTGTATGATTTTTTATAACAGTACATCTTAAAATTGCTTTTATAGTATAGTCCATGGTGTCTAAGATGTATCAGAGATAGAGCTTCTAGTAAAAATAAGCTTCTTAGAAGCTTTTTGTGTTGTTATTCTTTATAAAGGAATGATTGAAGGATTTTTCATAAGGACTTGTATCGAAGCAGAGATGTTAAAATAAACCTGCTTTGTTCAATTTGATTTTTACTGTTGTGACATATGACAGATACTGTGAGGTTACAGGACTGTCATTAGTTTTTTGAAAACTAGTTAAGTAAGCTCTTTTTCCAGGTATCTTGTTGGTTGGAAAAATACATTTTGACAGTAGAAATGTTATTTTGATGTATGAGAACCTACATAGAAGATAAATATGAAAAGAGTGAGGAGACAGATAAGCAAATCCTATAACATTTACATTACAGCAGAGACCACCGTGAACCTGCTCTCTCATTGTTATTGTCATTTCTTTCATGCAGGCTACACATTGCCTTCTATTTTCCCCCAAAGGAATAGTTAAAATAGGCACCTTAGAAGGTTTCTCTTCTACTCCATCATCCCTTATACTCCTCCTGTCTTAATTGCTGAATATTAGCTCTTCACTTACTCCTATTCCCTTTCTGATTGTCTTCCTGGGAATTCCTTTCCTCCATTCCCTTCTATTATTTTTTACATATTTGAATTTTTTATTTTGTATCAGAATACAGTTGATTTACAATGTTTTATTAGTTTCAGATGTACAGCAAAGTGATTCAGTTACACATGTACCTGTTCTGTTCTTTTTCAAATTGTTCCCATTTAAGTTGTTATGTAATATTGAGTAGAGGTCCCTGTGCTATATAGTAGGTCGTTGTTGGTTATCCACTGTAAATGTAGTAGTGTGTACCTGTCCATCTTAAACTCCCAGTCTATCCCAGTTCCTGCTCTTTCCCTTTATCTCTATGTATACTTTTAATTGAGATATAGCTGACATAGGTGAGAGAAACATCAGCAGATATGCGGATGATACCACTCTATTGACAGGAAGTGAAGAGGAACTAAAGAACCCTTTGATGAGGGTGAAGGAGGAGAGTGAACGAGCTGGCTTGAAACTAATATCAAAAAAGCTAAGATCATGGCATCCGGCCCCATTACCTCATGGCAAATAGGAGGGGAAAGGTGGAAGTAATGACAGATTTCCTCTTCTTGGGATCCAAAATCACTGCAGATAGTGACTTCAACCATGAAATCAGATGATTGCTTCTTGGCAGGAAAGCTATGACAAACCTAGACAGTGTGTTGAAAAGACAAGACATTATTCTGCCGACAGAGGTCTGTATAATCAAGGCTCTGGTCTTCCCAGTGGTCATGTATGGTTGTAAGAGCTGGACCATAAAGAAGGCAGAGCACCAAGGAATCAATGCCTTCGAACTATGGTGCTGGAGAAGACTCCTGAAGGCCCCTTGGACAGCGAGGAGATCAAACCAGTCAATCATAAGGGAAATCAACCCTGAATACTTGTTGGAAGGACTGATGCTGAAGCTGAAGCTCCAGTATTTTGGTCATCTGATGCAAACAACCAACTCAAAGGAAAAGTCCATGATGCTGGGAAAGATGGAGGGCAGAAGGAGAAGAAGGTATCAGAGGATGAGATGGCTGGATGGCATCACCGACGCAATGGACATAAACTTGGGCTAACCCTGGGATATGGTGAGGGATAGGGAAGCCTGGCATGCTGCAGGGCGACTGAACAACAACAATAGTCGATACATAACATTGTATTAGTTTAACAATGATTTTGATATATGTATATATTTTACAAAGAACTATCAAAACTAGTTTAGTTAGCATACAACACCGCATATAGTTACAAACAATTTTTTTCCTATGTTGAGAACTTTTAAGATCTACTGTCTTAGCAACTTTCAAATGTACAATACAGTGTCTCCATTTCCCTTTAAATGTCCAGCTTCCCCTTCTCCTTTTTCCCTCTCCCCTTCCTCTCCCCTCCCCCATGCAACATGTTGTCCTTGGTCCTCAAAGATTGGTAGACAAGTTTGTTTGAGCCTCAGTTGCTTCATCAGTAAAATGGAAATAATAGGGGTCATTACCACACAATATGGGTGTGAGGGTTGAGTGAGAAAGCACTTAACATAACAAATTTGGGTACTGAATGTCAACTATTGTTAGAAGTAAAGCCAACTAAGAGACCTCCATGCCTCAGGCATTTCCTCATCAACCTACTCTGCACCCCACTGCCAGAGTCAACCATTCTAAAATGCAAATGTGACTGTGGAGCCTCCATTGGCTGCCCATATAAATTTTCTTTTAGCAGTCAAAATATGTCTGTGAAGCTTTAAACCCTTGTTGCTTATATTTTAATATTCCTTACCTATTAGTGGCACATAATGCATGAATTGAAAAGTATCTCTCCCTCCCCTCATCTTAGTGGACCATACCTGTCAATCCTGTGGTGGAACCGATTTTTAAAGTTCTTTTTGCAGTTCTAGTGTTTCTTTATGGAGATCCAAGAACATGTGGCAGAATATTTTTCAGTTTCTTTCTTTCTCATGCAAAAGACACATGTATATGAAAAAAGCAAGGTTTTTCTCCACACATAAACATAATCTGGAGATATTTTCAATCAGAACATCGAACGCTGTCTTACCCCATTTTGGAAATGTACGGTAGTGGATTTGACAAGTTCTTATCAACAGGTATTGTGGTTACTTTGCTGTTACCAGCAACCCTGCAATTTATCATTTATCCATATAACATTGTTATGAATGCGAGTGAATTGATGGTGTAAAATTTAGAATGAGAGAATGCTGGGCCAAAGTCATGGATGCAAATTTGATGCTTTTTTTTCAGATTTAAAATGTTTGTTATCCTTTCTGCGTTTATTTGAGGTGCCACCTTTATTGTCCCTATTACTCAAAGTCAAGATTGCTGCTGCTGCATGATTGAAGTGATGCCCAACATGATGAATAAAGAGAAAAAGTCAGGTTAAACCACAAAATTCAAATAACACTAAACCAAGAAAAGAGCATCCAAATCTAATTATGTAGCTCTAAACAGAAAGCCAGTACATTTTTTTAAACAGCAGCTAAAATTAAATTAGGGCAAATGAGAGACATAAAAATGTAAAGTAGAAAAAAAAGTGTAAAGTAGATAAGAAACACTGTGTACATTTTGCAAAGAAATTAATTTTCTTTCCTGAGTAAAACCTCTCACTTAAGACATTTCATTTCAAAATGAGCTTTATACATTTGCAATCAGTCACCCTTTAAGCTGTTTCTTCCCTGGACTTTCAAACTCCTGAAGCTTTCATGTCTTTTTCATGCTATGAGGAAGTAAGCTTCTGTTCAGTTACTGAGCGTGGATTAATGCCTAAGGCTTCAAGGAACCCATACTTTCAAAACCATTTAGTTTAGATCTTGATACTTTCTTTATTCTTGATCTTTTAAAAAAAAATCACTTATTTCTGCACAAGATTTGTGTTATTAAAATGAAGGGATACAAAGGTTGTTCAAATGGGTATTTTCAAAACAGTCTGTTTGGGAGGCAAACATTTATTTATAACTAAGCACTTGGATTGAAGAGTTCTTCATGGGTATACTGACAAGCAAGCCCCATGTTGCCTGTAGGTTTCTTAGGCTTTAGAAGGAAAGTCAATTTCAGATCCTTCTTGTTTTCACTCTTCTTTTATTAGCTTTTTTTTTTTTTGTCTCTCTCATCACTTGAGTTTTAGACATGAAATGTTGTAGCTGTGTTGAAGTTTTCAGTTGGTCAGAATAAATGGGTAATTCTTCCTCACTGGCTGGTTTCCAGCCCTTGAGAGCAAGGACTGTCAACAACAAAATAGTATATCAATAAGCTCTGTCATATAATTGGAAGTGTTAGGTTTTATAATGTTTCATACATGAAATTTTATACTATCTTGCAAAATGTGAAATATAAAAACAGTAATTAATGTTGTTAATAAAGGTATACAGATACAGTCAATATATTAAAGTTTTTGATTGGAAGGATGTACATTAACTTTAAGATACCTCATGCATGCATGTGAGCGAAGTCGCTTCAGTCAAGTCCGTCTCTTTATGACTATAGCCCACCAGGCTCCTCTGTCCATGGGATTCTCCAGGCAACAATACTGGAGTGGGTTGCCATTTCCTACTCCAGGGGATCTTCCCGACCCAGGGATCAAACCCACATCTCTTACATCTTAACCTGCATTGGCAGGCGGATTCTTTACCACTAGTACCACCTGGGAAGCCCAAGATATGTCATATGAGGTACACATATGAAAAAGAGAATTTAATGATTGGTAACTACTGACCCTGCAAGTTCTGGAATTTCTTAAAGATCATTACAGAACTTCTCTTACCACTGACATTTTCATCATTCTTTAAGTTCATTACTAAATCTGGCAGCTATTTATAACAGACTGAAATGAAACAGTTAAGGGAAGCACGCTGACTGATACCTCCGACCCTGGCCAGTCACCATAGGAACCGTTCCTGTGAGTTATTTTACAACAGGAGGTCCTGGTAAGGAACACAGAACTCTCAAGCCACCCCCCACTGGGAGAATTTGGGAAAGGTCAAAAGGTGACGCCACACATCCTGTCAGCTCCCAGAATCCTCCTCGCTGGCATCCACCTTGGCTGAGAGATGCAGGCGCCGCCAGGAAGGCCCCTGAGTCAGAGTGACCGGCCAGAGACCACCCAGAAAGTGACCGCATCACCATAAAACCCGAGAGCGTGAGCCCCCTGCGGAGCGGTCCTCCTGGGCCCCGTTACCCTTTGGCTCTCCGCTCCCTTTCCCAGTGAGGGCTCTTGCTTTGACAGCATGTGTGTCTCCTCGGAAGAGCCCCCTTTCCGGCCCTGAAAGGGGTCCCCTTTCTGCAACGCAGCGAGTACCTTCAGGTGTAATCAAATTTGTTACCAGAAAACTGTTAGTTGAAACCTTCCTATACATTTCTCATTTGAAACCAATGTCTGAATAGCACCATTATGTTTAAAAAACAGTGGATTACAAGAGGCATGGAATAATTTTTATCTGGGTTTAAACGTTTTATTCAAGACAGTTCCACTGGTATGTAGACTTAAGTCAGGTTGATACACCAATTTGAAACAAGTAATGGAAACATGTTTGCTGATTCAACATTTTAAGTATATTGCACTTTATAGTTTTAAAGAGGCAGTAAGTGTTCAAAAAAGCACTGAGTGTTGAATCAACATTGAATGAGTCTGCAAATTTATGTCCAGAAACTGAAGAGACTGTTTTCACAAGGAGGATATAGCTTAATGGTGAGAAGTTATTCTTAGGAAGTGTGGAAAGCATCCATTTTGCAGAAGACTGCAGTTTTTAACTTTGTTCAAAACAGTTTTGGTAGCACAGTTGTTTAAATATTGTATTAAACGGCATATCTAAAACTAAATCATTTCTTAGGTTTTGAGACAGTTGCATAAATGCCATCATTCACTTAGCTATCTAGGTATAAAAACTTAGATATATCTTTAATTCTTCACTTGTATTAAGTTTATTATGAAGTTCAAATTTTTCCTGTAATGTTTTTCATCTTGGATTTCATCTTCTCTCTCTCTGCTGCCCTCAGCAGTGGCTGAGTTCTCATCTCCTCTAGTGTGAATATACTGTTTATCTAAAGAAATTATTCTATTGTCATTTGATCCCTGGGTGGAAAAGATCCCCTGAAGTAGGAAATGGCATCCTTTGCTAGTTTTCTTGCCTGAAAATTCCATGAACAGAGGAGCCTGGTGGGCTACAGTCCCTGGGATCACAAAGAGCAGGACACAGCTGACCCACGGAGGGCACCGTTATATGAACCCTGCTGCTGATCTAATATCTTTAAAATATTAGTCCCATAATATCACTCCCTTAATAAAACTGTTGACTCCGCTTTCTGCTGCATGAAGTGAAAACTCTTTGACTTTTGAGGTCTTCTGCCGTTTGTATTTATATCCTTTATTTCTTTCCTAAGGGGGCATGTGTATGTGAAACTGTTGACTCCATTTTCTGCTGCATGAAATGAAAACTCTCTTTGGCTTTTAAGGTCTTCTACCATTTGTATTTATATCCTTTCTTTCTTTCCTAAGGGTGTGTGTGTGTGTGTGTGTGTGTGTGTGTGTGTTTTCCTCAATTCAGCCCATTCTTACTACATCACAGGAGCCTCTCATTTTTGTGTTTTGCCCACAGACTTTGGGATGGTGCAGGTAAAGGGGGAAATTAATGATAGCACCAAGATCTGAAGCTTATGTGACTAAAAATATGGTTGACACGTGGAGGAAATATAATAAAAATCCCGAAAGGAGAAGTAAACTGAAGAGGAAATCTTTTGAGCTGTGATTTGCATGTTTGACTTGTACCTTCTTAGCCCCATAGTAACTGGGTCCATAAAACAGAAGCATACAGGTTGTACCTGGAAATAGAGTGTTTACTTACAGTAACGTTACAGCTCTACAGCTGACTGATGAAAATAAAACATCAATTTCCAAAAACTAAGTTGATGGAGCCAAAGAGTTACTCTGATTTTAGATAAACTGAAAGCCAAAAGACATGGTTCTTTCCTGGAGATTTTGAGCAAAGAGCAAGGGTATTTTGTTCTGTATCATGTCTGAAAGTGGGGAGCAAGAAGAGAAGATTAATCATTGTAGATATCCTTCCAGTGCTGTAATGGTTTCTAAAAATTGCCGCCTGCTTGGGTTACTGCATCCCAGATCTGCTCTACAACTGGTTTTCATTCTCCTGATAATGATGACAATTTCACACTCTCCACCCAAAACTTGGTGCTGCTGTGAAGCATTTCGTTTCTGGCTGTGACTCTAAACCTTGTGTGTTTTCTCTCCCAGCATTTCATGGATGGCCTGGTAGACAACTGCAGTAGAGAGAACTATGTATATTCAGGCGGAAAACAAAAAACAGTTGGCCTCCACAAAAATTGGCAGTGGTGAGACTTGGGGGAATCATCGTTTGCCTTTTGTGAATGTCCGACTATTCTTCTGGATTATTAAGATAAAGAGAAAGCAAGACAATAGAAACAGAAAAGATGAACACACTTACTTTGGACTTTCCAACCATGAAATGAGAAAAAATGAGATATACATATTTCACTGTTAATGGATAGCGATATTTATATTTTACATCTAACAGTGGTGAATGGTGCAAAGTTTTGAGTAAACAAAATTGGTAAGAACTTTTTTCTCTTTTAAAATTGAACTTAAATTATGCTCCAAGGAGAAAGGAAAGAAGTTTTTAATTTCTTTGTCCTGTGGTTTATATTTAAATCGGTGAGTGTTTACATAGAGATTGCTGCATATTTATATATATTATTTATATACATATGTAAACTGAGATTTTAAAAGGCAAATAGATGTAAGGGCAAATGCATTTATATATAAACATAAATGGATAGCCATAGACACTGCTTCCTCTCATCCTTAATGACCTCTGCTTTTTACAGTCAAATATTATATAATCTAAAACAGAAATGGCCAGTAGAAGTATTTTTAAAACACTAAAATATTAATGAAAGCAATCTTTGAATTAGTGATATGAATTCTTATATTTTATGAGATATTAGCTTTTTGCTAAATTAAGTTACAGATAAAAATAAATGTATTTAGACTTATGGATATTTAAGAAAATGTATTTACATCTTCCCATTACCCAGGAATATACTCTGCTTTTTGACACTGTGGGCTGCTTGATAGTGTTAGTTGCCCAGTCTTGTCTGGCTATTTGGGACCCCACGAACTGCAGCCCACCAGGCCCCTCTGTCCATGGAGTTCTCCAGGCAAGAATACTGGAGTGGGTTGCTGTTCCCTTCTCCAGGGAATCTTCCCAACTGGGGATCAAACCTAGGTCTCCTGCATTGCAGGTGAATTCTTTACTGTCTGAGCCACCAGGGTGCCCCTTGTAACACCTTTAAAGCTCACCTCTTTTCATTGCTTTTGTATTCTTAAGTATTTCTAATCAGTTCACAGGTGGAGAAAAACCCTTTGGGTTTACATTTATCAGAGAGCCACTGCATTTGTTTCAGGGAACTCAGTAGGCTGTGAACTATATCCAGAGTTGCAAGTGTATACAAAGGAGGACTCACAGTGGCTATACTTGATTCTAGTAGTCTGTTCTCTGGACATCCAGAAACCACAGGACTGTAGGTGCTGCAATTGACAGCTGCAGGTCTTACAGTTTAGAGATGACATGTGCCTTGAAAAATCTAGGCATTTAAAAGAAAACCTGGAATGTCTAATATTTCTGACCGTGTACCTCTGTTTTTAAATTTCATTCTGTTTGTGACTTTCATTTAATTTATAATCCTAAATTTGCTTAGACTTCAGTTTAAGAACATCTGCTATAACTTAGAGAAAAAGTTGATGGATCTGATTGAATTCTTAAAGCGGAGATCCTTTCCTGACCTGGCTTTCCCAATATTTTTCTTATTTCCTACAATCCTTACTGTGGTTCATTGCCCTCCACACTGGCTCCTTGCAGTTCTTGGAATAATAGTTCAGGCAGACTCCCTCATTAGGGTGTTTTGCTCTTTGCGTTTTGTCTTACTGAAGCACTTTTCCCCCAAATGTCTGCATCACCCTTTCTCTCACTTACTCTACTGCTGAAACGTGGGCTCATGGGTGAGCCTTCCCTCGCCACCCCTCCATAGCACTTAGCACAACTGAAAAATACTGTTTACAACTGCACTTATTTATCTGCCATCATCTGGCTGCCCAGGTGAATGGATGTTCCAAGAGGCAGAAACCCTGTTTCCTTAAGGGCAGAAAGTTGTGTGTTTTTGGTTGTTGTTACTGTTAAGTTTTAATCAGTTTTTGTTTTGTTTTTTTTTTTTACTACTATACCCAGGGAACAAAGAGCTCTCAAGTATTTTTTTTGAATGAATGAATTCATTGAGACTGATTCTAATATTGGCATATATTTGACAGCAATTAAATATAAGTCAGTATTGAAAGTTCATATCCCTTCTGAAAAGATCGCTGAAGCTAAACTCATCTGCATTAAGCTGTTTTTGCAAAAACACAGTGTGTCTTTCATAGCACCATATACGTTTTATGAGAGAACAAAGACCCAGGACTAAGTAATTGAATTTACTCATAGCATGAGCCTGCAGTAACTATTCCTGAATGGGCTTTACTTATTTGGTTGTTTATTTGTTGTCTTGATATATTCATCTTATATGCAGTTATAAGTAAACAGTTGAATCCTATAGCCCAAGTAATCTTGTATATAGTATCTTGCTTTCAGAAGGGAAAACAAATATAAGATGCTTTGGATATGCCACTGTCTTCTGTATTCTCTGAAATCCCCAGAAATGAAATTTCTGTCACTCCAGTTAGGGCAGTGGACCCTCACATTTGACAATTTGTATAATGAAAAATTCTCCCAAGTTTTTTAACCAAAATCCTACCTGAAGTGCAGAGTTCATTCGGTCACCATCTTGTGATGGAACAGGCCCATTAAATCCAACTTTTAGTCAAGTTAAATCTTAGGAATGGATTCTGGGTAAATAGCATCGTTATGGCTAGGAAGTCCAGCCAAGAAATCAAACCGTCTCCATCACAGTGAGTCTTAAATGGAAAAAGGATGCCCTTTGTGTAAAATCACCTTGGAGAGGAGACAGCATGAAAGAGAGATTGCTATGAGGTAAGAGGGTTTTCATCAGGTGGCAGGGAATCCAGAGGGTCTTTGAGTATGGCAAGCTGACTGGCTGGCTAATGCGGTAGAAAACGAAGGCGTGGAGCAGTTTTGCATCCTGGGAATTCCTGCACTCCTGGCAGCAGCATGGAATTTTCTAGAAGGAAGACCTGAAGGGTACCCAGGAGCCTGTTTGGTGAGACAACTGGCATGTTTAGGAGATAGCTCTGAATGAGAAGGTGAAATGGGTTAATTCCCCGGGAGAGAATGAAGCAGCGTCTTGAACAGCAATGGCAGGCATGTCTTCCGAGAAGGGACAGGACTCGTGAGAAGGTGAATCTTTCTGCAGGCAATTAGTCCTGTCACTAACCGGCCAAATGGTCCCTGCACGTTCACATGCCTTTGAAAAACCAAGCAGTGTCTGTCTGCCCACATGCTGCTAATGAAGGGCACTGATGTATGTCCTGTCTCATGGAACAAAAATTAAAATACCTATTTGATTGGTGTGGATCTCTTTCATGCACTCGAAAAAAAAGCAAAATAAGACCTATTCCTTTATTTTTTCTTCTCAGAGCAGTGATTTCCAGGAGGTCTAAGTGTTAGTTGCTCAGTCGTATCTGACTCTTTGTGACCCCATGGACTGTAGACTGCCGGGTTCCTCTGTCTATGGAATTCTCCAGGCAAGAATACTAGAGTGGGCTGGTAATTCCTTCTTCAGGGGATCTTGTCCACCCAGGGATGGAACCCGGGTCTCCTGCATTGCAGACAGGTTCTTTACCACTGTGCCACAAGAGCCTACAGCCCTCCTGGACTAAAGCAGTCATTTTTGCTGCTCATCTCCAGAATTTTGCCAACATAATCATAGCAGGCATCAGCTGTAGGGCCTAAAGCAGAGCATAGCACACTTTTGAAATACTGCTTGGTAAAAAGGAACAGAGAGGTGATTTCCTCATGCTCCCACTAATTGCGTGTTTCTGGTCTGAAGGTGGCTTTCAGAGTGCTGACTCATGCTGAATTTGACTTCACATTGACACAGAATGGCATTTACAAATTCTCAGCACCAAGTCCCTTTTTATTATCTGACTCCCATCACAAAGCAAAATGTTTTTTTAAAAAAGTAAGACAAGAAAAGCCAAAAATGAAACCCTCTGCATTTATTAGCATTTATTAAATAATTTAAAAATCAAATAAACATCAAAATATAACTAGCCCACAGTCATGATAATTTGTACTATTTTTCCCAATAAATTATTTTGTTTTAATCATTTTATTGTGAGATTCTCATTAGACTTTTGAAATATCAAAAATAATTTTATTGAGATAAACAGAAATTGAGAAACTTTGTTCGAAATGCCTGACCAGTAGTCTTCCACACTGTCAAGGTCATAAAAAAGTAAAAAATGCTGAGAAACTATCAAAGATCAGAGGAGACTAAGGAGACAGGGGAGGAGATAGGAAGCCCAGGTGGCACAGTGGTAAAGATTCCGCCTGCCAGTGAAGGAGACATGAGAGACACAGGGTCGATCCCTGGTCGGGAAGGTCCCCTGGAATAGGAAATGGCAACCCACTCCAGTATTCTTGCCTGGAAAATTCCATGGACAGAGGAGCCTGGAGGGTCCATGGGGTCACAGAGCCAGACACGGTTGAGCACTGTCCACACACAAGGAGACGGGAGACTGAATGCAGCATGGTCACCGGGTTGTGGCTTAGTCACTGAGTCATGTCTGACTCTTTTGAGACCTCACGGACAGGCTCCACTGTCCATGGGATTTCCCAGGCAAGAATACTGGAGTGGTTTCCATGTCCTTCTCCAGAGATCTTCCCAACCCCAGGGATCAAGCCTGTGTCTCCTGCATTGGCAGGCCGATTGTTCATCTCTGAGCCACCAGGGAAACCCTGGACTGGACCCAAAGCAGAATAGGACATTGGTGGAAAAAAGCTGGTGATTTCTGAAAAGAATCTGTATTTTCGATAATAGCATTTTACCAATGTTTATTTCTCAGTTTTAGAAAAATGTATCATGTTTATTGAGGATGTTAATATTAAGAGAAGTTTGGTAAAATCTTTTACATTTTTGCTACTGTTTTATAAATCTAGAATTATCCCAAAGCAAGAAAATAATAACTTGAGGGCCTTTGCTTGGTAAACAGTCTATTACATCAGGTCTTTAGCAATCAGTTTTAACTATATGTGGTTGCCTGTTAATGTAATAGCAAAGAGATAAGATACTATCAAAAATACCAAATCTATTTTTCCTTATTATCTGTTATCAGATTTGTTCTATAGCAATATCAAGTGCCTAAATGGAAATACTTATGCTTTCTGACAATGTTTATGTCTTTCTTTAGCAGAAAATAGTGTTGTCGCATAAGCTGGGACACTGCAGTCAGGGAGTATATTTGTGTATTTCCATGAACATCACAAGACTTCATTTGAACATCACCATGGTTCCTGAGCAATAAAGTGTCCAGGGTACACAGAAAATAATTCTTCTGTAGGAAAGAACAGAAACTGTATTACCAGAGTTTCAGGTCTCAATTCCATTCAAACAGGATCTTTCTACCTCAATTAGAATTCCCAATCCACTAAAAATAATCAAGAGATAAATACTAATAATCTATCTATGCCCCACTCAGTTCAGTTCAGTTCAGTCACCCAGTTGTATCCGACTCTTTGCAACCCCATGAACCGCAGCACACAGGCCTCCCAGTCCATCACCAACTCCCAGAGTTTACCGAAACTCATGTCCATTGAGTCGGTGATGGCATCCAACCATCTCATCCTCTGTTGTCCCCTTCTCCTCCTGCCTCCAATCCCTCCCAGCATCAGGGTCTTTTCAAATGAGTCAGCTCTTTACATCAGGTGGCCAAAGTACTGGAGTTTCAGCTTCAACATCAGTCTTTCCGATGAACACCCAGGACTGATCTCCTTTAGGATGGACTGGTTGGATCTCCTTAAAGTATGGAGGGACTCCCAAAAATCTTCTCCAACACCACAGTTCAAAAGCATCAATTTTTTGGTGCTCAGCTTTCTTCACCGTCCAACTCTCACATCCATACATGACCACTGGAAAAACCATAGCCTTGACTAGATGGACCTTTGTTGACAAAGTAATGTCTCTGCTTTTTAATATGCTACCTAGGTTGGTTATAACTTTCCTTCCAAAGAGTAAGCATCTTTTAATTTCATGGCTGCAGTCACCATCTGCAGTGATTTTGGAGCCCCCCAAAATAAAGTCTTACACTGTTTCCACTGTTTCCCCATCTATTTCCCATGAAGCAATGGGACCAGATGCCATGATCTTAGTTTTCTGAATCCTGAGCTTTAAGCCAACTTTTTCACTCCTTTTTCACTTTCATCAAGAGGCTTTTTAGTTTCCTCTTCACTTTCTGCCATAAGGGTGGTGTCATCTGCATATCTGAGATTATTGATATTTCTCCCAGCAATCGTGATTCCAGCTTGTGCTTCTTCCAACCCAGCATTTCTCATGATGTACTCTGCATATAAGTTAAATAAACAAGGTGACAATATACAGCCTTGACATACTCCTTTTCCTATTTGGAACCAGTCTGTTGTTCCATGTCCAGTTCTAACTGTTGCTTCCTGACCTGCATACAGGTTTCTCAAGAGGCAGGTCAGGTGGTCTGGTATGCCCATCTCTTTCAGAATTTTCCACAGTTTATTGTGATCCACTCAGTCAAAGTCTTTGGCATAGTCAATAAAGCAGAAATAGATGTTCTTCTGGAACTCTCTTGCTTTTTTGATGATCCAGCGGATGTTGGCAATTTGATCTCTGATTCCTCTGCCTTTTCTAAAACCAGCTTGAACATCTGGAAGTTCACAGTTCATGTATTGCTGAAGCCTAGCTTGGAGAATTTTGAGCATTACTTTACTAGCGTTTGAGATGAGTGCAATTGTTTCAGATTCTTTACATAAGGACATAAACCATAAGGACACTAATCGCAGCCTGAGGGCCCTATCCTCAAGATCTCATCAATCCTAATTACCTCCGTAGGGGCCCCACCTCCAAACCATCACATTGGGGCTGAGGAATCCAACAAACCATATGCTGATGTCATATTATTATTATATCTTTTAATGTTTTACTTTGGGATGGAGATTAGTAGTAAAGTGAAGTTGCTCAGTCGTGTCCGACTCTTTGCGACCCCATGGACTGTATAGCCCACCAGGCTCCTCCATCCATGGTATTCTCCAGGCAAGAGTACTGGAGTGGGTTGCCATTTCCTTCTCCAGGAGATCTTCCTGACCCAGGGATCGAACCCGGGTCTCCCGCATTGTAGGCAGACGCTTTACCGTCTGAGCCACCAGGGAAGATAGAGGACGTATCAGATATTAAACTGATAAGAACAGATACTACACTTGATCTTAGCCAAAAGATGTAAAGAGATTAGTAAGGGGTCAGCAAATAAATAACTAGAACTTAGCAAGCATGTGTGAAGGCAAGCATGTAGAAAAAACAGCTGGAGCTCTGAAAGCCTATCTCCTTGTTTCCAGGGAGGGATTGGGAGACTTGTGATGAGAGGAGACACATCTCCTGGTGGAGAAGAGATACGGTCATGTGTGCTGGAAGCCCAGGGCTGCCCTTCACTCGCTTTGCGAAGCCACCAGGAAGGAGCTGGCAAAGCTGGCAAGAATAAAGTGAAATTGTGTATTTGCATCATTATTCTATTTATTCTGCTTTTATGATGAACGGTCTTCATGTGACTGTTCTGAGTCCCTTTGAACAGGGTAAAGACTATCTTCTAGTGAAAAACAAAACAATTGCACACTCCAGAGGAATTACCGTATCTGGCCTGCATTAGTTCCCAGGTGGCAGTAGTGGTGAAGAACCTGCTTACCAATACAGGAGACATAAGGGATGCCAGTTCAGTCCCTGGGTTGGGAAGATCCCCTGGAGGAGGGCATGGCAACCCACTCCAGTGTTCTTGCCTGGAGAATCCCGTGGACAGAGGAGCCTGGGGGGCTGCAGTCCGTGGGGTTGCCAAGAGTTGGATGCGACTGGAGTTACTTAACCTTCACATGCATAGCCACTTTGCAGTTTAAGTAAAGAAATAGAAGAGCAATAGGCTGATCTGATTTTTTGGCTATAGAGAATGTTAACTCCCGCAAAATTATGCATTTCTATAAAGATTTCAAACAGGAAATTTGTATTTCTGGACCTCTTCAGTGGTTGAAAAGGTGACTCCTTCAATTACTTTGCCTTAAACATGCCCGTGGAGGGAGGGTGACAAGGTGGGCGTGAGTTGATAGTGTAAGAATCAGTCCTTTAAGTCAGGATGCAGCCCAGAGAGAAGGGCCTGTGTTTGTGTAATACACAGCCCTATATATTTTTTTTTTTAACTAAAGTGGAAGAGATGTCTGTTCAGACAGATGTATATTCAAATCCTGATACTTTTAACTATCTTTATCCTAAAGTGCCAGCAACCTAATGTAGTGAATATGAGGATTAAATGTGTCTAAATTTTTTAATTTATTTAAGATTTATTTTTAAATGCCTATTGCGCCAATAAGAATTTAATAAATACTAGTTTCTATGAAAGTATAAACGGGTGAAACAGATGCGTCCACTATAAAAAACATTTCTCTTTCATTTTCTAAAGTAATATATGAGCATTTGGGGTTTTTAAAATTAATAGTACAAGATAAGTTAATTTTTAAATGTGCTGTCTCTCCAAAGATAGGAAATTGAGCATTATGAAAGTGCTTAAGTTAGTAAATTGTTACTTCATTATCATGGAAAACAGAATTGTATGTCACTAGAATGGTAAGAATTTTATATGGTGTTGATACCCAGATGATTTGATGAGACTGAAGAAGATTGGAACCGGTGCACTGACAATCTCACAACACAAAATTTTTTCACATAAAATTTTATATTTAATATTGTTTTAAAGTTTTGCTGATATTTGAAAGAATAACATGCCTATGATCCTGATTTTTTCTCTCTGTAAAATAAGTGCATTTAAAATAGTTCATTCCCACTGGCTTAGTTGAATAGATAAACCCTTGATGCTACTAAATGCATGTAAAAAGAGAAATAGTAAGATTCCTTTATTTCCTTTCAGATTTTCAGACGATGCTGGTTGGTTTTCAAGAAGGCATCTAGTAAAGGACCCAGAAGGCTAGAAAAATTTCCCGATGAGAAGGCAGCATATTTCAGGAACTTTCATAAGGTAAGTCACGGTGTCTGGAATCTCCGGGGAGTAACTGGACCCTTGGCAACAACTGTGGAGACATTTCTTTTGATAGATGAAATCTGCAGAGACCAGAATGCACGGCCAGGATAAAACATCCCTGTACTGATAAAATGCAAAAGTTATTTTTCTCCTTTATTTTAATCATCTGCTGTAAATGCCAGTGGTACCTCTGCAAAATGAAAGGCTCATTTTTATTGCTACTTTGCAAAATGAGATGCCTCATAACTCAACCAGATCATTTCCCAAGGTGCTGAGTAGACAGTTTCCCTCTGTTCAGGTTAATTGTGCATTTGTTACTTTGATTTTAACTGTGGGCAATATTTAGGAGATAAAACTTTTGAGGGTGGTGTGAGCAGTGTTAATGCCACTGTTAATGTACAAAGCACTTGCTGTTTACAACTCAAGAAGAAAGCGATCATTGTCTATGCTGATAGGTAGAGATGCTCATAGGCATAAATCCTATGAGTCAAATATCAATTTCCTAAAAATATGTGAGTATGAGTTGAAAGTTAAAAGTATGTGAGAAATCACCGTAGAATGATGCTGAATGTGCTGCTGAAAGTTATCTCTGGTGATAATGTCAAAACGAGTTAGGTATTTGATAGTAACGTGGAGGATTCATGATCAGAATGCAGAACTGTGGAACAGAGTTGCTTTTTGACAGAATGCCCACATAAGTTCAGGAAAGACTTTAATTCCTTCGCAGCAGTATCATAGAATAAGTTACTCTGAATAATGTAATGAGTCTGTGGAATTTATTTCATGTGATACATAGTTCTAATTTCTTCTTTTATTAAAAAATAGAGTGCATTCCAGGGATGAGGAAGGTGGCAGGGATACATAAGCATAGCACCAAGGATTTTTTGTGAAGGACAGGGAAGCCCTGGCTTGCTGCAATCCTTGGGGCCGCAAAAGTTGGACACTACTTAACAACAGAACAACAACAAAGGTTTTTAGGAGAGTGAAACTACCCTTTATGATACTCTAATGGTGAACGTATGTCATTATACATTTGTCCAAAGCCATAAAATATACAACACCAAGAGTGAACCTTGCTCTACAATATGAACTTGGGGTGATTATGTTGTATTAAAGTAGATTCATTCGTGAGTTATAACAAATGTGCCATCTGTTGAGGGTGTTGCTAATGGGAGAGGCCGTCCGTGTGTGTGTGCTCAGTCGTATCCGACTCTTGCACCCTCATGGACTGTAGCCCTCCAGGATCCTTTGTCCGTGGTCCTCTCCAGACAAGAATGCTGGAGTGGGTTGCCGTGCACTCCTCCAGGGGATCTTCCTGACCCACGGATTGAACCGGCCTTTCTTGTGTCTCCTGCGTTGACAGGTGGATTCTTTACCACTGCACCACCTGGGGAGCCCACGTGCATGTGGGGGCAGGCAATAAAAGAGAAATCTCTGTAATTTCCGCTCAGTGTTGCAGTGAACGTAAAACTGCTCTAAAAAAGTAAAATCTATTAAAAAGAGATTATTCAGCAATAATGTGCTAACCAATTGTATTATACAAATAGCTAGCAGTCATTTGTATTAGACTTGAACCTATATCATAAGGCTTAAAATGTGAACTTCTTTAACTCTCTATGAGGTATTCTATGTATTAATACACATTTATGACTGGAGAATCCAAGTTTAAGTTCCTGCCAAAACACTTATAAGCTCAGGGGAGTTTGGTTTTCTCTTGAGTACATGGATTTTAAAATCGTTATATTACATGTCTATTTTTAGAGGAAAAGATATTTGTAGCCTGAAGTCATGGTGATATTTTGTATGATGATAAAGATCGTGGCGATAGATTTAAACCTGACTTAGTGAGAAAATGCCAGGTAAGTCTGTGACATTTAGTTATTGAGTAAAATTTGGAAAGACTGAGCATAGTATATGTTCTGTGGATTCCTGGTCAGAATGCTTGCCTGCTGGTCATTGATGTATCCTGGCTGCCGGCTCTCTAGCCAGTGCATCTAGAGTCTGTGCACTCATACTCAGCCATCTTTTACTTGACAAATGGCAACATTTCAGTATTCAGTTCAGTCGCTCAGTTGTGTCCAACTCTGTGACCCCACGAACTGCAGCGCACCAGGCCTCCCCGTCCATCATCAACTCCCGGAATCTACCAAACCCATGTCCATCGAGTTGGTGATGCCATCCAACCATCTCATCCTCTGTCGTACCCTTCTCCTCTTGCCCTCAATCTTTCCCAGCATCAAGGTCTTTTCAAATGAGTCAGTTCTTCGCATCAGGTGGCCAAAGTGTTGGAGTTTCAGCTTCAACATCAGTCCCTCCAGTGAACACCCAGGACTGATCTCCTTTAGGATGGACTGGTTGGATCTCCTTGCAGTCCAAGGGACTCTCAAGAGTCTTCTCCAACACCACAGTTCAAAAGCATCAATTCTTCTACACTCAGCTTTCTTTACAGTCCAACTCTCACATCCATACATGACCACTGGAAAAACCATAGCCTTGACTAGACGAACCTTTGTTGGCAAACTAATGTCTCTGCTTTTTAATATGCTGTCTAGGTTGGTCATAACTTTTCTTCCAAGGAGTAAGCGTCTTTTAATTTCACAGCTGCAATCACCATCTGCAGTGATTCCAGTATTATAACCACTTATTAGGGTTAATAGTTCAGACAGAGATAAGGTATCTGATTTATGCCTTGTACTGGGGATATGGCTCTTCACTGGGGATACAGAGATACAAGTACCCTGAAAGAGCTTCTATTCCAATGAAAACACACATACACAGATAACTTCAATTCAATATGAACAAGTCTTAATCAATTGAAAAGGGTTGAAGTCATAAAGAGTGTGTTCTCTGACCATAAATAATTTAAATTAGAAGTTAGTGTTATCAAGTAAACTCTAATTATTTGTTAATTAGCATATTCCGAGGGGTAATAAAAAGGAAATGCAGTAGTCACAGAGGCTCTTAGAAAATATTCTAAACTCAAAAATCATAAAAGTACAAATATCAGTATGCGTGGAATATAGAACTGCATGAGTACTTACAGGGAAATGTATATCTGTAAGTTCTTACATTAGAAAGAAACAATAAATGGAGGAGAAAATATCAATGAAATAGAAACCAAAATAATCATAAGGAAAGTTTATAAAGTCCATAGCTGCTTATTTTACCAAAAAAAAAAAAAATTTACTTGATAAACTGTTAACCAAATTTATCAAGAAAAAAATATTTTAAGAAATCAAAGACTGGGATGAGTAGAGGGGTTATTCACTACAAATTCTACAAATATTTAAAGGATAATAAGAGTATATTGTGAGCAAATGTGATTTAACATTTTTGACAAATTAAATGAAATAGATAAATTCCTGGAAAAACACAAACTACCCAGGCTTATTCAGTAGCTCAAGATCTAATAAAAACTGTGAGTTTACAGTTCAATGATTTTCTCACCAAGAAAACTTGATCACCATATCATTTCACTTGTTAATACTATAACATATTTAAAGTGAAAAAAGAATCCCACATAAATTCTTAAGGAAAATATAAAGAGGAAACCCTTTCCAACTCACTTTATCAGACTGATAAAGCCAAAACTGAAAACCAAAACTAGACAAAAATGTCGTATGGTTAATTTAGCAAATATTGGCCATTATTCGTCTAGACTAGATATGATGGTAACTTCAATGAATGTGATAGTATTGAAGTTGGAGGTTAAAGGACAAATTTTGGATATAGTTGGTGAAAACAGACTGGAAATACTTACGGATTAAATGTAGTGTGTCAATGAAGGGTTGGACTCATGTACTTGAGCAACAGAGATAAGGATGGTGCATTTTATGAAGATGAGGAAGATAGAAGAGCAGCCTTTGAGTACAAATCAGAAGACTTCACTTAGCATATGTTAAATTTGAAATGTTTATTAGGCATTCAAACTAAAATGTCAAGTAGTCAATTAGATAAACAGATGTGGCCTTGAGTGGGAGAAATGTCACGATAAAGTTATTCATTTGACTGCCATTGGCATGTTGACAGTACTTTACTCTGGAGCACTGGGTAAAATGTTGTTAGGAGAAAACGAAGAAAAAGGAGATAAGTAACATCCCCACACTTAGAGGATTAGCAGAGATGGAGGGGCCAGGAGAGAAAGCTGAGAACAGCGGGCAGTAGTGGGGAAGAATAACTTGGAGGGTAGACCACTGAAAACTAAGAGAAAACTGCTAAAAACACTTGAACATACATTAAAAAAAGTTTTTGAGTGAGTGGTCATCTGTGTCTAGTTGTAGAGATTGAGAAAGGTGACAGAAGAGGGACTGTTGGATTTATAACATGGTCTTCAATGGCTTTGCCAAGAGTTTTTTCAGTGAAATATGGGGACTAATTTCACTTGGAGTAGCTTACAGAAGATTGAGGGGTAAAAAACAGACAGTGACCCAGGCAATTATTTTCAAGATGTTTTGCTATAAAATTGAGCCTATATATAACAGATGCATTTTTTAAATATGAAATGTATTAAATATCCTTGTATGCCAGTGGGAATAATCTAGTAGACCAAAGATGTGATGGTTAGAAGTTTCCTGTGTTTAATGATAGGGTTTGGTCTTTAACAGAACCAGAAAGCATTCATTTTAACAAAAGAAGAAGAAAAAATGACCGTAGATATAAATGGGTTAAATAAAAATTAATGTTAGAAAACTATCACTAATGCTTTTAAAACATACACAATTTATATATGTGAGCTTTCTCCAGTCTGTGAAAATTGAGTCACGAAAGATCCTGTGGCGCACAGTGAGAATAGGAATGGTTCCTCTTCTAATAAATAACTAAACAGATATCACTGGCTGTAGCTTGGAGCTTCCTAAAGCACATTAATAACTAGATTCAGTGTATGTGACAGCTAAAATTTACTTTTCTGGTGGCTGTGTTAGGAAGATTAAAGTTTTCTATTATTACAACTTATCCTTCACAGCATTCGAGAGCCTAATTCTGTTTCCTAGTGACATAAATTTCCTTTCAGAAATTTTATCTTATTTTTTCTTTGGTGATTGCAAACTAATACCATGAGGTTAGACCAGTTCTGATATGGAAGGACAATTTCGTCATGATTCATCAGCAATAAGAAATCTTAAGGGGTATTTTCAGGAAATTATATAAATGGTCTCTTCTCTTATTTTGATACTGTTTTAGCAAGCTTTGCCTAATGCTTGACTGGTTGTCTTATTATAGGCTTAGAGTAATAAAAAAAAAAAAATCACACGCTTTCCACTTTGTATATGTTAAATGTGAAATGTCTCTTAGGCATCCAAACCAAAATATTTGTGTCAACCTCACTACTTCTTCCTACAGTCTTAACTAGCTCTGTGACACTGATTTTTGCTTCTTTTTTTTTTTTTAATATACAGCTAGCATTATTTAAAGTCTCATTTATCATCTCTTCTATTACTCAATACTGCCATTCTTTATCACCCACACATGATAAAGTTGTACCTAGCCATCAAAATTATATCACCTTTAGGCAACTCTGATGTTGCTCAAGTTTAAGTAAAAACTTTCCATGTAAATATTTGCTTTCACTGGATGAGATAAGGAACATACAGGTGCATCTTGCCTATAAGAGTAATTTCCATTCTGCTACGAAGGAAAAGAACCTTGCCCTGAATATTGGGAAGTGACAATCAAACCCAATTCGGTATAACAAATAAAGTGCTATTTTAAAAAGATATGTAAAATACTTTGGCCACCTGATGCAAGGAGCTGACTCATTGGAAAAGACCCTGATGTTGGGAAGGATTGGAGGCAATAGAAGCAGGCAGCAGAAAATGATATGGTCAGATAGCATCACTGACTCAATGGGCATGAATTTGAGCAAACTCTGGGAGACAGTGAAAGACAGGGAAGCCTGGCATGCTGCAGTCCTCGGGGTCGCAAAGAGTCAGACACGACTTAGTGACTGAACAGCAGCAACGAGATACATAGCTCTGTGAGACTACACTGTCTAGTGACAGAATTGACACTGAAGTTCAGAAGATGAAGATAAGATGCTCTCCTTCTTTCCTCAGTAGGGAGAGTTGCCCTCCTTCTCTAGGAATTATAAGCCATAAATAAGATACTACCTGTGAACTCTTCGGAGACTAGAGTGGTCAGAAAATGTTGAGTTAATTATCATTATTGTCTTATGTTTTTACAGTCTGAGAAAGTAAGGTTATAAATAGCTAACTATAATGAAATATGATGAAATGTGGTAAGAAAAGTACAAGGGAACAGTTGTCTACCTCTGGATAACAAGACTTTCCAAGGGGCTTCTTTAGATCACTCTGTTTTTGACAAAGCAAAATAATGGAGACGAATCCATTAAATGAGGGCGAAAAGGTGATTAAACATAGTGGAAAGTTACACTGCATGGTGAGTTGAAGAAAATCTGAGGAATCTGTCTAGTGTTGGCAAAGCTTGAGAGGAGGACTATGGTGATGGATGGTAAGCTCGAAGGACGTGGATGGGGTCAGTGAAGGGTCATAAATGCCTTCTATGTGACTTTAACCTTTGTCCTTTAAGCAACAGAGCAGTTGTGAAGGGTTTTAAATGGTTTTTCATATCTTCAAATATGTATTTAGAAAAAAATAGTTTGTGTGACATCACATCAAATGGATAAGCTAATCGAATATACACAGAGAAACAATATAATTGATGTTGTAATACTGTCGTTTCCCGAGAATAGACAACACACTCCTGAATGGAGAAAGGTGAAGTGAGTGGAGAGGAGATAGATTTTGGTGATATTTTCCAGGTACAGTCAAGGAGAATTAGGAAGATTTAGTAGAGACGTGGATGGACCTAGAGTCTGTCATACAGAATGAAGAAAGTCAGAAAGAGACAAACAAATGTTGTATATTAGCGCATACATATGGGATCTAGAAAATGGTACGGATGAACCTATTTCCAGGGCAGGCATAGAGATGCCAATGTAGAGAATGATCGTGTGACTCATGGGGGAAGGGGAGGATGGGGCGGACTGGGAGAGTGGCGCTGACATGCACGCACTGCCACGTGTGAAACAGCGGGAACGGCAGTACAGCCCGGGGCTGACCCAGAGGGCCGGGCTGGGGAGCGCAGGGCCACGGGGGAGGGCGCATGTCCACATGCAGCTGATGCACACTGTTGTGCAGGAGGAGCTAACACGACATCGTAAAGCACCTGCAATAAGAAAAAAGACTCAGTGACTGATCGGATATCGGGGAGATGGAAGAGACAGGAATGAGACTTGATACTTTTAGGAACTGGATGAGGGATGGATGGTCGTGATGTTCACAGAGACAGGGTGAAGATAAGGTCATTTAGATTTTGAGGTATTTACATATGGTATATACATGTATCTACTATTAAACAGTTGCAAGTGCAACCAGATTATAGTGAAACTACCCAGGAGATCAATTGAACAGAATGAATGAACAGAATTGAACAGAATGAAGATGAGTGTATATTAACATCTGTAAAAGCCTTGAAGTGAAATGAAAGTGAAAGTCGCTCAGTTGTGTCTGACTCTTTGCGACCCCATGGGCTATACAGACCATGGAATTCTCCAGGCCAGGATACTGGAGTAGGTAGCTATTCTCTTCTCCAGGGGATCTTCCTAACGCAGGGATCAAACCCAGGTCTCCTGCATTGCAGGAGGATTCTTTACCAGCTGAGTCACAAGGGAAGCCCAAGAATACTGGAGTGGGTAGCCAATCCCTTCTCCAGAGGGTCTTCCTGACCCAGGAATTGAACTGGGGTCTTCTGCATTGCAGGCAGATTCTTTACCAACTGAGCTATCAGGGAAGCCCGTTATCAGTATAAAATAAACCATTTTCTCTAAAAGACACTGACCTTAGTTCCAACCTTAGGGTGACATCAGGATATTTCACAGATATTTCAACTATAAATTTATCTATAGTTACAAACCAAAAACTGGAAACTTGGACTGAAAAAACAAAACAAAACAGCTAATTCAAGGAATGTTAGAATATTATGAGAAGTCCCTTTTAAATGAGGAACTGCTAGTAAAATAAACATAAAAATCCTAACCAGTATTATTTATTATAAAATATATAGTCACTACCAAGACTCTTTAAATATATTACTAGCTGAAAAATGTAATAATTCTAAAGGGATAATTCTAAAGTCTTCTGGAATTTTAGTGCTAGAGAAGACTCTTGAGACTCCCTTGGACAGCAAGGAGATGAAACCAGTCAGTCCTAACTCTGAATATTCACTGGAAGAACTGATGCTGAAGCTCCAGTACTTTGGCCATGAGATGATAAGAACCTACTCACTGGAAAAGACCCTGATGCTGAGAAAGATTGAAGACAAAAGGGGAGACAAAAGATTGAAGACAACCCAGAGAATGAGATGGTTAGATTGCATGACCAACTCAATGAACATGGCTTTGAGCAAACTCTGGGAGATCGTGGAGGACAGAAGAACCTGGTATGCTACAAAGAGTCGGGCAAGACTCAGAGACTGAGCCACAGCAACAACCTCTGATAGGTCGATGAAGGAAGGTCTCTGTATGAAAGAATGTGACATATTTAAAATCTTTGTTTTCCCTCAAGCATTGATGGTCAGTCCAATTATCAGATCACTAGAACTGGGCAGGGCGGGGGAGGGAGACTTCATTTTCAAGATGGCCTAAAGATACAGAAGGAAATGGCAACCCACTCCAGTGTTCTTGCCTTGAGAACCCCAGGGACGGGGCAGCCTGGTGGGCTGCCGTCCATCAGGTCACACAGAGTTGGACACAACTGAAGCGACTTAGCAGCAGCAGCAGCAAAGATATAGACCTTTATGGATTTCCCAAATTGTTCAATTTGTTAATGTTCAAATACCTTAAACTTGTGATTAGCCAGTTATTTTGATATGCTCTAAAGTACTCTGTAGTGTTTGATAGCAATTAATTAAAATAATCAGTCAAATGAACTGTTTCCAACCTAAGTGAGGGGCTTCTGAAAAATAATCTAAAGATACAATTATTTCTGCACCAGGTTTAAATTAATGCTATACTCTATGTGGAACATACATATTCTAGAGCTTATGAGTATTAATGATCTCATTTAGACATTTGATATGTTTACTGTGAGAGAGATCTTGCAGCATAAATCAATTTTTATATGAAACTGCCATAAGATGGTATGTACTTTTTTTTACTTCTTGGTAGAAAGAAATTTGAAATTCAAATCACTAGCTGCTGAAGCGAGTTATTAAAAATGCATTAGGGTTGAAAATGTAGCTGTATATAATTGTCATAACAGATATTCAAAACAAATTTATCCTCAATGAAAACTGAGCTAAAGCAATTTACATAGAATCAGCTAATAAATTTTCCTTAATTTCCTAAGCAGATGAAAAAGAAACAGTTTATAGAAATTTTAATAAAGTAAATATGAGTGCAGTCTGTGGGGAGGAAAATATAAATAAAGTCCCTTAAAAGGATGAATGAAGATAGACCTATGTGAAGTTCCCATTCTACATGTTGCAAGAAAAGCAATGCTCATTTTGGGACCAGTCTTATTTCTAAATCCCCGACAACCTGACATTGAAAACATCATCTTATTCCATCCACTTTACTCGTATTGGACTTGTCAGTATTTAACTATATGTAAACATCCAAGAGAATTGGTCAAAAGATGAAAATGTCCTTACGAAGACTAGCCACCTATAAATAGAGCATATCCTTAACTCTAGAAGCAAAAGCATTGGGAAATGTGAAAGCAGCACTGTGTACAATGTGGTGTCTTGAAGGTTTTCACTTTGATTCCATGAAGAAATGGCTTAATGCTTAGATGAGCACCTCCTGGGCACTAATGTGAAGAATAATCATCGGTGTGGATCCTCCTGAAACCCCTCCAGAAGTTCCCAGAGTGATATTCACTTATTCAGGTTAAGGCATTGTATCCACTTGTGTCTTTACTCATTCATTCATTCATCCTCCTATAATCCTTTAGTTTGAAGACATCTCAGTTTCTTGAACAGAAGCTTCCATGGGCACACACCTTGGTTCCTGCAGCAGTCACAATTAATCCATGGTCATTTATTAATTGTCTCATAATATCTGAGTGCTAGTGCTAGTCATTCAGGGAAGACTCATAGAAATGGAATACAAAATGTTGGCTTGATGTAGGATAAGATGAAGGGGGCTATGTCCAAGGCTGGATGCACTTGACTGACAGAGGTGGAGATCAGCAAGAAAGGCTATGGGTAAAGACTTCTGGATAGAGAGAATTTGTGAAGTTGTGCTCTCGAAATAATAGGGAACTTGCAGAGTTAGACTTTATCTTTGTAGTATTTGAGTCAAGGCCAGTTGAAATTTTGCAGCATCTAAGTAATCTTCAGTAATGATCATTCTGTGTGGTTTAAGGAAGTCTTAGAAAAGCAACCACTCAGTCATCAGGATTTGTTTATTACCTACTGGTCCATGAGAGTCATCTCTTCACTGAGAAATATGGAATCACACTCTTAGAAAATACCTGTAAGAGTATTCTGGGCTTGATTTAGAGTATGCAGCAGTAGGATTTATGTTAGGAAAATTACTGTCTTTGTTCACTTTTTTAAACTACTCACTTGTGTGTAGGCGGTCTTCCACAGTGGTACTACATCAGGGGAAGCATAGTGTGATTTAAACAGTGTCTTTCTCTCACTTTCCTATCTGTAAAATGCAAATAATATTATAGCTCAGAAAGTGAGATGACAATTTCATGTAAGATGATGTGTAAATGTAAAACAGTTATGGTTATACAAGTCATTTCTGCCTCAGATTTTGCATCTTTGAAACCAGGGACATTTTTCATACCAACTTCAGAAAAATTCTGAGACCAATTTGCATGATAAAGTAATTTGTAGTTTCAAACAAGCCATTTTCCATGGTAAATCAGATAGTAATTTGTGAAAGAATATTCAACAGTGTGATTTTGTTATGACATCATTTCCATCATTTCTGAAGCGTTTTTACACATATTTAATGGATTTAGAGCCAATGCCCTTAATTATTATTTCAGAATATCATCAATGCATCTGGAGTTTTTAAAAATCTCTTTTTACCCATTAACAAAATCTACTTAATTGTGTAATATCTGACAGATGCAGCAGGAGAAATGATAATTGCATAATGTTCACTGAGGATAGATTGTTTTTCTACCATTAATGGAACGTAATGTATTATATTTCAAGTAATGAATGCATATTTATTTACAACTTACAATTTGAAGGATGTTTCAGTGAGACTTTATTCTTGAATTATTACTTTGTACCTTGCTATAAATATCTATATAGCATCTTTTATTTTATAAATAATGACGTTTAATATTTGTTTCAAATTTATATAAAATTTAAAAAATTATAAATCCTTTTTACATCTAATACTTCAGTAACAAAAGGTAAAATTTTAATTGCCCATGAAACAGTCTTAAGTTACAGACCAATAATAGCCTCTAACCTGATTTTATTTAGAGAACATATTCTTAGTTTAGGGAACCATAGGCTTTGAGAGTCAGTGAAATTCTTGTTTTGATGATAATTATTGCATTTGTTAAATTATGTGTAAAAATTCTTTTCATACATAATTTGATGTCTGTCCTGAAGAGGTGATTGAATTCCTTATATACAATATTCAGGGAAATTAATGTTTTCCCCCCATTTATTCGGAGACAGAGAAAGAGAGAGATTGTTAAGTGTTATGCAACTATTTTCCCCCTACTTTTCCTTTGAAACAAGTTAATCATAGAAATCCGGGTACTATAAAATTAAAATTTAATCGGATTTGCAGTAGCCTGTAATTCTCCACTAATCCTTTTACCCTTTCATAAAAAGGTTTTCTTGGTTAAGTGGGAATTGTCCTAATCCTGGAGCCTCCATGAAGTTCTCCTAGTCTTAGAGCTGGTACAGCCGACTCGCTGATGGTGGACCTAAAAGCCAACTTTGCTCTCTTTTATTCGAATTCCACCTTGCAAGTAAACTCATGAGGTCAGACGCATTATTATCCCCAAAGCTTGGATATTTTATACACTTTAATCACATTCAAACAATAATTGGAATGTTGCTTTCACTTTAATGGCAACCCGCTCCAGTATTCTTGCCTAGGAAATTCCATGGACAGCGGAGTCTACAGTCCAGGGGGTTGCAGAAAGTTGGACACAGCTTAGCTACTAAACAAGTAAAACAATGATCATACTCTTTTCCACTCTGTGTCCTTAGAAACATAATTGTTCCCCTTAGCTGTATTAGGAGTTATCACATACTAGGCCATAGAGAGTTGAGCAGAAGACTAACTCCGAGCACTGGGAAGTTGTAATTGTCATATGATTAATAGCAGTTGACCTGCTAGAATTTCACATATCATTCAGTTGACTTTCTATAGGAAGTGGATTTCCCTCCCTCCCTCCTTTCCTCTCTCCCTCCCTTTCTTCCCTTTCCCTCCTTCCTTCCTTGTTTCTGTTTTTCTAGTGTGGTAGAACTCAGCTGCAAAGATTGATTTAATTGCTATCATCATTCATCTCTATAATATTTGATTAATCAATCTACTTTAATCTCATTCCTTAATCCCACTCATCTCTCCACTTCCATTATCATTATAATGAGTTTGATGGGAACCTTTTTGTGACTCTTATAAGTGTATACTGTTGATTTCTTGAACATGTCCTGCTTTGTAAATTCACTTAAGTAATATTGTATTATAATTTATTGTGTTTCTTATTTTTAATTCTTGCTGCATTATGACTTTTAAGACCTATTTGTCAGTTGCTTCTGTTACATTGTACCCCATAGTTTACATCCATTGTATTTTACTTCTCCATTTTTCCCAGTGATAGAAACTAGATAGCCACCTACTGCTCATTACCTCAGACTGTGCAGTAATTAAGATTTTGGTTCTGTGTCTTTATGACCTAAGGCGAGCAATTTTCTGGGATATATAAAAAGAATGAGATCATTGTGTTGAGTGTGGGAGTGCCTGAATATGTCCAACCAGATGAATTTCCAGAAAGCATCTCCACTCTATATATCTACTGGGTACATGACGGTTCTGTATTCTCACATTTTCATTGACACCTACTATTATTCATAAAGTTTTCCCAATTTGGTGAGTGTGAAGTGATATTCAATAGTGTTTGAACATAATGTTTTTCTATTACCAATGAATTTGAGAACTTCTTCCTGTGCATAATTGTGTTCCAAATTTATTCTTCTGTGAACTGTTTGGTCCATGTCATACTGGGATCCCTTTATTTTTTCTGGCTGTTTTATGAGGTTTTCTTGTCTATTCTAAACACTAGTCTTACTTCAGTTTTAGATGTTATAAATAAATTCTCATGTCTGTCAACTGTCTATTCACTTTATGGAGTCCAGTAATAAACAGAAATCTGCAATCTTGGACATATTCAAATTTGTCATGACTTGGGCTTCAGCAGCTTTCTTTAAGAAATACTTCCCTACACCATACATCACAAAGGTATCATCCAACATTTTATTCAATTAGGATTATAGTTTTGTCTTTCATCTATCTGCTCTCCAGATCTTATATGGAGTTAGGGACTCCATTTTTTTTTTTAATACTTAGGGACCCAGTTTTCACTAGTCTATTTGTTTGGTTTTTTTTTCCATTTATTTTTATTAGTTGGAGGCTAATTCCTTTACAATATTGTAGTGGTTTTTGCCATACATTGACATGAATCAGCCATGGATTTACATGTGTTCCCCATCCCGATCTCCCCTCCTGCCTCCCTCCCCATCCCATCCCTCTGGGTCTTCCCAGTGCGCCAGCCCCGAGCACCTGTCTCACGCATCCAACCTGGGCTGGTGGTCTGTTTCACCCTTGATAGTATACTTGTTTCAATGCTGTTCTCTCAGGACATCCCACCCTCGCCTATTTGTTAAATGAGCTATTCTCTCAGTTATTGTGGTGGCATGTGTTTCTCAGGGCTTCCCAGGAGATGATACTCACACACATACGTTTTTCTCTGATCTCTCTACTCTGTACTGCCTGCATGTTTGTTCTTGGACCAGTAACATGCCTCTTGTCTTAAATTGCCGCCAGATCACATGATGTTATAGCATTTGTTAGAGCAATTGTTTCCCAAACATGGTCAGTTCTTACTTTATAAAGGCACCTTAGCAGTTTACCTAAGGGTATGGAGTATACTTTTCTTACTCTGGGCTTCCCTGGTGTCTCAGACAGTAAAGAATCTTCCTGCGATGCAGGAGTTCTGGGTTCCGATCCTCTGGAGAAGGGAATGGCACCCCACTCCAGTATTCTTGCCTGGATAATTCCATGGCATTCCATTCCATGACTGTAGCCTGATAACTGCCATATACTTTTGTTGTTTTAATAGTTTTTTTTTCTCTTAACACTGTTAGTATGTACATATCAGTGATCATATTTTCTGCAAATATGGCTAGTTCTGTCTCCTCCTTTCTTGGTCCTTTTCTCACCTTCCTGCCCAGGACCTGTGCCACCTGACCAAGAGCACCTTTGCCGTGCTTCCAGTAGTGAAGGGACTGAGTCTAGTACTTGTGCATAAAGTAAAATAAGTTTTGGTGAATCAATTTTAAATAAAATCCCTTTCTATACTTCATATATTTAGGGTTTTTTCCTCATAAAGGTATTGAACTGTATCAATGATGTTATTTTTTTTTTAGCCTGCTGGGGTAAACGTGATTTTTCTCATGGAGTCTATCAATTTTGAGAACTACGTTTAGACACTTTCTGATGTTAGCTATGCTTTAGGTAACTCAAAGTAAATACAGACATGTTCTTTGGTTCTTAGGAAACTAATATCTTACTAGAGAAATAGGTCTATATAGACATTTTTTGGTCATTTTCTTCCTGTCATTTTACCTTCATTCAAGACAACTGACTTTAAAGCACAAATTGGCTGTCCAAATTCAAATAACACTGTGTGATCATCTTGGAGAAGACTCTTGAGAGTCCCTTGGACTGAAAGGAGATCCAACCAGTCCATCCTAAAGGAGATCAGTCCTGGGTGTTCATTGGAAGGACTCATGCTGAAGCTGAAACTCCAATACTTTGGCCACCTGATGCAAAGAGCTGACTCGTTTGAAAAGATCCTGATGCTGGGAAAGATTGAAGGCGAGAGGAGAAGGGTACGACAGAGGATGAGATGGCTGGATAGTATCATTGCCTCAATGGACATGAGTTTGAGTAAACTCTGGGAGTTGGCAATGGACAGGGAGGCCTGGCGTGCTGCCGTCCATGGGGTCGCAAAGAGTCGGACACGACTGAGTAACTGACCTGAACTGAACTGAATCATGTAAGTTTCCTAGGTTAGCTGAACAGACTACTGCAGATTTGTCTTCAGTTCATTTCAGCTCAGCTTTCTTTATAGCCCAACTCTCACATCCATACATGACCACTGGAAAAACCATAGCCTTTGACTAGAAGGACCTTTGTTGACAAAGTAATGTCTCTGCTTTTTAATATGCTATCTAGGTTGGTCATAACGTTCCTTCCAAGGAGCAAGCCGTCTTTTAATTTCATAGCTGCAATCACCATCCACGGTGATTTTGGAGCCCCCAAAAATAAAGTCAGCCACTGTTTCCACTGTTTCCCCATCTATTTGCCATGTAGTGATGGGACTGGATGCCATGATCTTAGTTTTCTGAATGTTGAGCTTTAAGCCAACTTTTTCACTCTCCTCCTTCACTTTCATCAAGAGGCTCTTTAGTTCTTCGCTTTCTGCCATACGGGTGGTGTCATCTGCATATCTGAGGTTATTGATATTTCTCCTGGCAGTCTTGATTCCAGCTTGTGCTTCCTCCAGCCCAGTGTTTCTCATGATGTACTCTGCATATAAGTTAAATAAGCAGGGTGACAATATACAGCCTTGACGTACTCCTTTTCCTATTTGGAACCAGTCTGTTGTTCCATGTCTAGTTCTAACTGTTGCTTCCTGACCTGCATACAGGTTTCTCAAGAGGCAGGTCAGGTGGTCTGGTATTCCCATCTCTTTCAGAATTTTCCATTTGTCTTAAAATTGCAGTTTATTTTCTCCCATTTCTGAGGGTCAGAGGTCAAGGGTCAGGGTGTTGGCTGGGCTGCACCCCCAGAGTCTCTGAGAGGATCCTCGGCCTCTGCTGGCTCCAGGGGTCCATTCAGTCTACACACATGTGGCCGCGTCCACTGTATCCTGCCTCACAGCTCCATCTCCTCCTCTGTTCTCAGGACTCTGGTAATCAGCTGCGGTGTCCTCACTGAATCCAGGGTGCTCCCCTCTCAAGATCCTACCCTTAATCACACCTGCAAAGACCCCTTTTCCCAAATAAATTCCCATTCACATGGTCTGGGGTTTAGGACCTGGACATACCATTGGGAGGGAGCGCTATTCAACCCATTACTGTCACTAAAAGATTCAAAGTTGTGCATCTAGTAAGTAAAGTCCTAGGCTGTGGTGTCTCTGCTAGTGTCTGTGTGGCAAAGCTCTGCCTCTCAGAGCGAGAATGATGCTGGGGCTGACAGAGCTGTTTCGTGCCTTTTTGTTTTTAGAGTCAGCGAAACATGTTGAGAGAGAGAGACCAGGAGGGAGGAGGGAGGAAAGAGCTGTAGAGATTTCCTGTTTGAGTGCTTATTTTTCCTTTGCACTGATGTTCTGCATTTCTTAGCCCTGAAAATAGATTTTCTTTTTTGGTGTTTTTTTTTTTTTTCTGTAATAGACAACTTCAAAATAATTTTGGAGTAATAACGTAAAGAGTTTTCTGGGATACCTTTCATCCTCCCTGCAGTCTGAGGCTCTTTTGTAGTTGAATTCTCCTTCCTGTGATGACGTCTCGATTAGCCATCGTTTGCCATTATTAAATAGCGTGGGTTTCAGAGCAGTAGCTGCCACATAACCTGGTAGAAAGAGCACCAGCGTGAGAAGCAGGAGGCTGACCAGGTTCTGGACATCACCCTAGCTTGTGCTGGCCACCCCGAGACGACAGCCGTTTCCTGTTGGTTCAGTGAGGGCAGCTCAGCTCTCTGCTGTAAGTTAGAATGATTTTGGTTGAAAGCAAAAGAAACTCCAATTCAAACAACTTAAAGAAGAGCATGCTCACGTATTACAGCATGTCCAGAAAAAGAAAATGGCTCCAGGGTAGGTTCATTCTTGCTTCTTGCTCAAGAATGAAAATTCAGGACCTGGGTTCTTTTCTTTTTCCCCTTTTCCTGTCTCTGCTCTGCCATTTGTATGGTTGCCCTCATCTTCAGTCTACTGGAATGATAGCTGTAGCGTGTCTGAATTGTGACACCCAGACAACACAGCGGCCCCCGGAGAAGGGGCTAGATTCATCTGGCGGTCACCTCCAGTTAGAAAACGTTCCTCTGAAGCCACCAGAAGACTTCTGTTTGCAAGACACTGGGTATATTTAGGTCATATTGTCTTTCTTAAACTAATCATGAGCAAGGAGACTATAACCCTAGGAGTAACAAATTCTACCATGATACTGAGAGTGAGCGATGCCTACCTGGGCACTTGGGCGGCATGACATAGGGACACCCAACGAGCAAAATCAGATTCTGTTAGGAATGAAGGAGCTGGAACTGGATGCCGAGTAGACAGACAACGGTGACTGTTATAGTTAATTCTAATTCTAGTGTAATTTTATCCATAATTATTTTCTCTAGAAGATGCATTTCATAATGTATTTTTTCCCATTTATTTTTATTAGTTGGAGGCTAATTACTTTACAATATTGTAGTGGTTTTTGCCATACATTGACATGAATCAGCCATGGATTTACATGTATTCCCCATCCCGATCCCCCCTCCCACCTCTTTCTCCACCCGATCCCTCTGGGTCTTCGCAGTGCACCAGCCCCGAGCACTTGTCTCATGCATCCCACCTGGGCTGGTGATCTGTTTCACCCTTGATAGTATATTTGTTTCAATGCTGTTCTCTCGAAACACCCCACCCTCGCCTTCTCCCACAGAGTCCAAAAGTCTGTTCTGTACATCTGTGTCTCTTTTTCTGTTTTGCATATTGGGTTATCGTTACCATCTTTCTAAATTCCATATGTATGCGTTAGTATACTGTATTGGTGTTTATCTTTCTGGCTTACTTCACTCTGTATGATGGACTCCAGTTCCATCCATCTCATTAGAACTGATTCAAATGAATTCTTTTTAATGGCTGAGTAATATTCCGTGGTGTGATGTATTTTAATATTTGAGTGGTGTGTGCATGTTCAGGTGTGTCTGGCTCTTTGTGACCCTGTGGAGTGTAGCCCATCAGGCTCCTCCATCCATGGAATTTTCCAGGCAAGAATACTGGAGTGGGTTGCCATTTCCTTCTCCAGAGTATTTTCCTGACCCAAGGATCAAATCTGTGTCTCTTGTGTCTCCTGCATTGGCAGGCAGATTCTTTACCACTGTGCCGCCTGACAACGGAACTTGTGATTATTGATTATGAACATGTTGGGATTGTCAGACAGTAAACATGAAAGTCTGTCACAAGGAGCTTAAAAAATGAGTTATATTGATCTTTTCAATGATACACATTTCATATTTTTCAGTGATATACAAATATAAGGAAGCAGCTATTGGAAAACAGATATAAAATTTTTGTAAGGAAGCAATTATACACTTTTTATCCAAGTATTGTGACCAGAATATTAAAGCATGCAATATATAGGGTAACACCAATACTTAAATTGTAATTATGAACACTTAGGACTCAGGCTTTCAAAAGAGATTGATATGTAATACTTGAAATAATCTAAAACTTTAGTAAATTTTTCACCTTTTCTCTTACTGGAAGATCAATAATCTCTATCCCAATGAAGAGAATTTTATTAAACTATCTTCTAACGTGTTTATTCTCAAAAATAAAAACTCTGACCTAATTAAAACAAACATAGGAGATTAGTAAAATGTCAGGAGACATAAGAATTACTAGTAAGATTAATAAGAAAGAAGAGTGCAGTTTGTATTCTGGTTCATTTGAATATACTTGAAAAAAGTCTGAAAGTTAAGTTCTTTGACTTTTCAAAATATAACTATCTTTAAAGGAAGAAACTGAATACCTCAATAGGCAGTATCTAATCTCAATTGTCATGACAGTAAACTGATGAGATACTTTAAAATTAAAAAAAATTAGCAAATATGCTTTTTTTTCAGTTATTTATCTGTATACTAATTAGTGAAAATTTATTTTATGCTTGTGAGTTAGACCTGCATTTAATGTGAATATTGAGTTTAATATGCACAGTTAGGCTAAAGGGAAAGATATATAACATAGTAGTAGGATGATTTTTAAATTTTACAGTAAACCTTAATTTGTTCATTCTAAATTTGCTAAGTATGCAAAGAAAATCCCTCTGAAAAACTTGGACTTAATTGGAGAAAATATCACTATGCCCTTCAGCCCATATCAGATTCCTCCTGAAAGTTCTATAAACTAAGTAGTAGTAGAACGACTAAAATCTAATGAACTATTTTCATCTGCAAGTGAAGCAGCTTCTCTGATGTTTGGTCTTATTAAGTGATACACAGAAGTATGCCCTCCCTTTCAGAACATATAACCCAGTGCAGCTATATGCTATCCTCTTCTTTATCTTTAATCTTTTCTTTTCTCATCAGATATGAAAGAGTCAATCACTTAACAGGTATCTACTGGTCTGCACTGTGAAAAGCATATACTTAAAATGAAAAAAAAAAAATCCTATATAGGAGTCTAGTTATGTAGAGAATTGATAAATAAATGACATGAATTAATAAAGGAACACCTCAATAATTTACTTACTGAGTCCACTGTAAGAACACAACCAGATTTCATAATGAGTCGGGAAGCCATCTGAATTCAGATCACACTGTTAAGGGCTTGAGAAACACCACCTACCACCACCATCAGCGACAGGCTATTAACTGTGCATGAGTCATTCGGGGAAGGTTAAGGGAGGCTTGTTCGTTGGTCTTGATGAATGATTGTGAGCTTGATAGGAAGCTGAAGGATGCTCCAAGAAGATTATTCTGTAAAAGACTCTGTAACCTTTGAATGTTGTACCATCGCTAAGTCATATCTGACTCTTTGCAAGCTCATAAACTGCAGCATGCCAGGCTCCTCTGTCCTCCACTATCTCCGGAGTTTGCCCAAATTCGTGTTCATTGAGTCAGTGATGCTATCTAACCATCTCATCCTCTGTCGCCCCCTTCTCCTCCTGCCCTCAATCTTTCTGAGTATCCAGGTCTTTTCTAATAAGTCAGCTGTTCACATCAGGTGGCCAAAGTGTTGGAGCTTCAGCTTTAGCATCACCTTTAAATAGCACATTTATATTCAAGACAACTGAAAGACTTTGTACATGGCTGGACGCTAACTTGTGTTCAAGGTTAATGTAGAGAAAGATGAGATTGAATTTCCAGGAAGGAACTGAAGTCATCAAGTCCTTGCTAAGGAGTGAGAACTTAATTTTAAGGTGTAATTAAATGGTTTTAATGCCTTGTGGCTCAGACGGTAAAGAATCTGCCCGCAATGCAGGAGACCCAGGTTTGATCCCTGGGTTAAGAGCCTCTGGAGGAGGAAATGGAAACCCACTCCAGCATTCTTGCCTGGAGAGTTCCGTGGACAGGGGAGCCTGGCAGGCTACAGGTGTCACAAAGAGTCAGACACAACTTAGTGTCTAATGCTGACTGACTAGCTGAAGGCATGATAAATGAAGGGGCATGATAAAACATTTGGGTTAAAAATATAAGTCTAAAACCAGTGTAAACAAGACAGTGGAAGATGAAGGGAATGAAGGCAGATGGAAAAACAAATGGAAATATTTAAGACAAGAAAGAGCAAGAGTCTTGCTCTTGAACGAGGAGTGAAGTTGTGGAGAGGAAGGAATAAGAGGACTGCACATGAAATAGACGTTGGCAGAGTTTCAGGACAGAATAGGTGTTGTGGGCCTGAGAGAAGCCTGCATTTGCAACACTGGACCCCAGGATTGTCCACATAGCACACTTTTCAATATAACACTAACATATTACTTGTCATTTTCACTTTGTTTTGGAGCAAAGGCAATAATAGGTAAAAACGACAGCAGGAATCAAGGCAGTGGCTCCAAACAATGTTGTTGTTTAGTCGCTAAGTTGTGTCCGACTCTCTTCGACCCTGTAGACTAGCCCGCCAGACTCCTCTGTCCAAGGAATTTCCACGGCAAGAATACTGGAGAGGGTTGCCATTTCCTCTTTCCGGGGAACTTCCCAACTCGGGGATCAAAACTGCATCTTCTGCATTGCAGACAAAATCTTTCCTACTGAGTCACCAAGACTCAGTATTCTTTTTTTTTTTTTTTTCCTTTATTTTTATTAGTTGGAGGCTAATTACTTTACAATATTGTAGTGGTTTTTGTCATACATTGACATGAATCAGCCATGGATTTACATGTATTCCCCATCCCGATCCCCCCTCCCACCTCCCTCTCTACCCCATCCCTCTGGGTCTTCCCAGTGCACCAGGCCCGAGCACTTGTCTCATGCATCCCACCTGGGCTGGTGATCTGTTTCACCATAGATAATATACATGTTTTGGTGCTATTCTCTCGAAACATCCCACCCTCGCCTTCTCCCATAGAGTCCAAAAGTCTGTTCTGTACATCTGTGTCTCTTTTTCTGTTTTGCATATAGGGTTATTGTTACCATCTTTTTAAATTCCATATATTTGTGTTAGTATACTGTATTGGTATTTATCTTTCTGGCTTACTTCACTCTGTATGATGGGCTCCAGTTTCATCCATCTCATTAGAACTGATTCAAATGAATTCTTTTTAATGGCTGAGTAATATTCCATGGTGTATATGTACCACAGCTTCCTTATCCATTCGTCTGCTGATGGGCATCTAGGTTGCTTCCATGTCCTGGCTATTATAAACAGTGCTGCGATGAACATTGGGGTGCACATGTCTCTTTCAGATCTGGTTTCCTCAGTGTGTATGCCCAGGAGTGGGATTGCTGGGTCATATGGCAGTTCTATTTCCAGTTTTTTAAGAAATCTCCACACTGTTCTCCATAGCAGCTGTACTAGTTTGCATTCCCACCAACAGTGTAAGAGGTTTCCCTTTTCTCCGTACCCTCTCCAGCAAATAAAATAAAGTTTGTATATATTTAAGGTGTATAACATGCTGTTTTTGTATACCTACACACACTTACTCGACCTCAGTATTTTAAATTATTGACCATGGCATTTATTGACTTAGACTTAAACAACCTAAATTATTTTCAAGTAATATTTCCTTTAATTAAATTCTGCTAATTTCATATTTAATTATTTTAATGGCTTATTATTAAACTAATGTTTTTTTCCTTTTAGAGCAATATGAAAAATTAATATTTCAGAAATATGGGTTGAATTATTAAATGATATAATAATTTATAGATATATATTATTGAAATACTCTAGGATTTGGTGGTGCTAGTGGTAAAGAATTCACCTGCCAATGCAGGAGACATAGAGACACAGGTTCCTTGGATCTGGAAGATCCCCAGGAGAAACACAGGAACCCACTCCAGTATTCTTGCCTGGAAAATCCCGCAGACAGAAGAGCCTGGTGGGCTACAGTCCATGGAGTCTCAAAGAATCGAACAGGTCTGAAGTGACTTAGCGTGCACACAAGGATTTCACACTCAATAAAAGTTCACAGTTTTATGTCACACTGTTGGGTTGTAGACCAATAAAAATATTTTTATTTTAAAGCATCTGAAGACATTATTTTAAAAATTACCTTTCTCTAAGAAAATGCAAACAGTTTGTACTGGATCATAAAATCATTTAGTACTGAAAGCGAAAAGTGAGGACAAGAGATTCAGATATATCCTGACCTGAATTTCTATGATTCTAAATATTTTTAAAATATATTTTGAATTAAAGATACATCAGATTACAAGGGGTTTCCGAGGTGGCACTAACTGTAGAGAACCCCCCCGCCAATGCAGGAGGCATAAAGAGATGCAGATTCGATCCCTGGGTTGGGAAGATCCCCTGGAGGAGGGCATAAGCATCCGAGTCCAGTATTCTTGTCTGGAGAACCCCATGGACAGAGGAGCCTGGCGGGCTACAGTTCATAAGTCGCAGAGTCTGACACAGCTGAAGCAACTGAGCATGCATGCATGCAAATTCCAAAGGTATACCAAGTCCTTAGAAACTCTTCCGGTATGATTTTGTAACATTTTGTAATCTAATAGAACTCTTGAACTTCCTAACCAAGACGGTCTGAGAGGTGAGATTTGTGCCTCCCTGAGTGCTCTGCTTCCTGGCGTCTCCTCAGTGTGTTAGGGCACGCACTGAAGCGGGTAGCATCGCACAATTGATCAATAGAAAGCCTCACACTGTTGCGGAAAGCAGTGTAACCATGTCTGCTTGAAGAGCTTCTCTGCATTTCTAAATGTGAATTTTACAGAAGGGCAAACGCTTTGTTTGAACTACATTGTCTGTCAGATTGCCTGAGGCAGAAAAGCTAGAGAATCTCTAGTGCTTGCTGCATTTTGCTAGGCTGTTTATTAATTTGCTTTGTTGATTTTTTGCCATGAGGAGATGTCCTCCGCAATATTAGTTCCAATATTCTTTTATATTTGTAAATAAGGATATTTGGAAAAGGCTTTTGAGCAGAATAATAAATGTTTTTATGATATTGTTTGGCACAACTTGATATTATATATAATGTATGTTATATGGTGGTGTATCACTTTTATACTCACCTAACATGGATCCTATCTGTTCTTAAGCAACACATGATCTTCATTGCTTTTAGACTCTACTCAATTTTGGTAAGATCATTTGCCTATTTAAAATTAATAACACTTGGAAATAATGTCTCTTTTAAAAATATCTTTAATCTACTATTTTAGAATAAAAATTGGCTTAACTATTACTTGAGTCAATTATCAAATGATTTAAAAATTTAAGAGTTCATTGTTGAGAGTATGCTTTAATGTACTTCAAATATAATATACAAATTATTGTTCCAAAAAAAATTCTCATCTTTCTCCCCAGGATCTGACACTATAAGATACTAGTGCCTCATTTTTCTTGTGTGGAAGAGAAAATGAGTTTTTTTAAGATAAATAGATAGATATAGTATGTGTATAAATTCACATATGAATGCATATATACACATAGGTAGGTGTTTTTATACATGCATATATATGAAGCAAACCATTTTCAGTTTATTTAACTTGAAATCACTTACCTTACCAATTTTAGTTTTGCATGTTAGTCTTAAATGAGATAATGACAAGGAGAGAGAAAAATAAATATTTTTAAAATATTAAAATAATTTTTCCAGCATGTGGACTATAGACTGTAAACTTATTGTGACAGAGACCATAGGCCCCTCTAGACAGCCTGCACAGCAACCTTGAGTGATAAGCTTGTTATTTTATGAGGCTAGAAGTCCATATTATTACAGATTTTAAAAGGAAATATTAAAAAAAAAGACTATCAAGAAAAAATTACAAGGCATTACCAAAAGGTAAAATACCAATAGCGTTTCAAAGATATTTGAAAATATCTGTTCAAAATATACAATTTGAAGAGATAGAACATCAAAATCAGAAAGGACAGGGATGTTGAATTATCAGACCAGGGATTTGAAACAACTATGATTACTACACTAAGGATGCTAATGGATAAAGTAGACAGCATGCAAGAACAGATGGGGACTGTCAGAAGAGAGACAGAACGTCTAAGGAACCAAAAAGAAAAAATACTGTAACAGAAATGAAGGATGCCTTTGATGAACATAAAAACACTGGACATGGCTGATGAAAGAATCTGCAAGCTTGAAGATGTCTCAGTAGAAACTTCCAGGGTTCCCTGGTGGCTCAGTGGTAAAGAACTCATCTGCCAATGCAGGAGACATGAGTTTGAACCCTCATCGGGAAGAATCCGACATACTGAAGAGATGAGCCCACGTGCACAGCTGTTGAGCCTGTTTTAGAGCCTGGGAGCTGCAACCAGTGAGCCCATGTGCTGCAGCCGCCGAAGCCTGTGCGCCCCAGACCCTGAGCTGCAGACAAGAGGAGCCGCCGCAGTGAGCAGTCCTACCCTGCAACTGGAGAGTAGCCTCCACTCGCTGCAACTAGAGAAAAGCCTGTGCAGCCACAAAGACGCAGAACAGCCATTAGTAAATAAATAAAAAGGCACCTCCAAAACTGAAAAGCAGAGAGATCAGAGACTGAAACAGTAAAAATAAAACCAACCCTCAAGTACTGTTGGGACATCTATAAAAGGTATAATATATGCATAATGGAAGCACCAACATCAGAAGAGAGAAAGGAAAATTCACACAATAATAACTAACAATTTCCCCAAATTAATGTCAGACACAAAACTACAGATCCAGGAATCTCAGTGAGCCTCAAGCAGGATAACTGCTCCCCACAAAAAAAATGAACAAAAAGTATACCTAGGCATTTTCAACTATGGAAAATCAAGGGAAAAAATCCTGAAAGAAACCAGAAAGAAGAAAAACCACCTTCTCCATAGAGGAGCAAAGAGGAATTACATTTACCTTTCCCTCACAAACTATGCAAGCAACAGGAGATTACAGTGAAATGCAGCCATCCCTTGGTATCTAATGGGGAGTCGGTTCCAGTATCCTCCACGGATGCCAAAATCCATGGATGCTCAACACCCTTACATAAAATAGCAAGGACAGCTGACTCTCATATCTGCGAGTCCTGTGTCCTCGGATTTAACCAACCGTGGATCGTAAAAGTAGTACCCAATCCAAGGTTGGTTGAACCTGAGGATGTGGAACCCTAGTATATCGAGGGCTAACTATATTTAATGTTTTAAGATGAAAAAAATTGATCAACCTAGAGTTCTGTATGCTCTGTAAAATTATCTTTAAAAGTGAAGCAGAAATTGACTTTTTCAAACAAAATTGAATATATTGCTGGTAAGATTGACTTTGTAAAAAATGTTAAAATTATTTGTTTAGAGAAAAAAATAATGTAAATTAGATACTCAGTTCAGTTCGGTCGCTCAGTCATGTCCAAGTCTTTGCGACCCCATGAATCACAGTACGCCAGGCCTCCCTGTCCATCACCAAATCCTGAAGATTACTCAAACACATATCCATTGAGTCGGTGATGCCATCCAACTGTCTCATCCTCTGTCGTCCCCTTCTCCTCCTGCCCCCAATCCCTCCCAGCATCAAGGTCTTTTCCAGTGAGTCAACTCTTCTCATGAAGTGGCCAAAGTACTGGAGTTTCAGCTTCAGCATCAGTCCCTCCAATGAACACCCAGGACTGATCTCCTTTAGGATGGACTGGTTGGATCTCCTTGCAGTCCAAGGGACTCTCAAGAGTCTTCTCCAACACCACAGTTCAAAAACATCAATTCTTCTGTGCTCAGCTTTGTTTATAGTCCGACTCTCACATCCATACATGACTAATGGAAAAACCATAGCCTTGACTAGACGGACCTTTGTTGGCAAAGTAATGTCTGTGCTTTTTAATATGATGTCTAGGTTGGTCATAACTTTCCTTCCAAGGAGTAAGCGTCTTTTAATTTCATGGCTGCAATCACCATCTCCAGTGATTTTGGAGCCCAGAAAAATAAAGTCTGACTCTGTTTCCACTGTTTCCCTATCTATTTCCCATGAAGAGATGGGACCAGATGCCATGATCTTAGTTTTCTGAATATTGAGCTTTAATCCAACTTTTTCACTCTCTTCTTTCACTTTCATCAAGAGGCTTTTTAGTTCCTCTTCACTTTCTGCCATAAGCGTGGTGTCATCTGCATATCTGAGATTATTGATATTTCTCCTGGCAACCTTGATTCCAGCTTGTGCTTCATCCAGCCCAATGTTTCTCATAATGATACTCAGATCTATATAAAGAAAGGAAAAGCATAAAAAAGGTGTAAGTGGAGGTAAAAAGTTCCATTTTTTCTTATTCTTGATCTAACAGGTGACAGTTTGTTCAAAATAACATCAACAATGTATTTGATTTTGTATACATTTATAAATATATATATATGATAAGTAGATATATATGTATATATATCTGATATATGTGTAGTTTGATATAGTGTAGTTTGGAATTGCATTAGCTGTAAATTTGTATTTCATACTCTAGGGCAGCAACTAAAAGAAGTTAAAAAAAAAGTATAGCTGACATGTTAGAAAGGAGGAAAAATGGAATCATATAAAATTCACAATTAACACCACAAAAGACAGGAAAAGAGTGAAAGATAAAATAGAAACAGAGAAGAAGGACAAGAAATAAAAAACAGGTACAAATATTCTGTATATTATTCCAGTTATACCAATATTTACTTTGAACATCAATGGCTTAAATGTACCAATTAAAAGATGAGGATTGTCAGAGTGGATCAAACAAGATGCAACTATACACTATCATAAAGAAACCGACCATAAATGTAAAGACATCTATAAATTAAAAATATGTGGATACAGAAAATCATACTTTGTTGTTGTCCAGTCACTGAGTCATGTGCAGCTCTTTTGACCTGATGGACCGCAACATGCCAGGCTTCCTGTCCTTTACTGTCTCCCAGAATTTGCCCAAATTTATCTGTTTAGTCACTGGTGCTATCAAACCGTCTCATCCTCTGCTGCCTTCTTCTCATTCTGCCTTCAATCTTTCCCATCATCAGAGTCTTTTCTAATCAGTCAGCTCTTCACATCACATGGTCAAGTATTGGAGCCTCAACTTCAGCATCAGTCCTTCTAGTGAATATTCAGGGTTGATTTCCTTTAGGATCAACTGGTTTGATCTCCTTGCAGTTCAAGGAACTCAAAGACTCTTCTCCAGCACCACAATTTCAAAAGCATCAATTCTTTGGCACTCAGTCTTCTTTATGGTCCAACTCTCACATCCATGAGATGGCAAGAACCCGTAAGGTGGCAAGAATACACAAAAGAACTGTACAAAAAAAGATCTTCACGACCCAGACCTGATCACTCACCTTGAGCCAGACATCCTGAAATGCGAAGTCAAGTGGGCCTTGGGAAGCATCACTGCAAACAAAGCTAGTGGAGGTGATGGAATTCCAGTTGAGCTATTTCAGATGCTAAAATTTGATGCTGTGAAAGTGCTGCACTCAATATGCCAGCAAATTTGGAAAACACAGCAGTGGACACAGTACTGGAAAAGGTCAGTTTTCATTTCAATCCCAAGGAAAGGCAATGCCGCAGAATGTTCAAGCTACCGCACAATTGCCCTCATCTCACACACTAGCAAAGTAATGCTCAAAATTCTCCAAGTCAAGTGCATGAACCATGAACTTCCAGATGTTCAAGCTGGATTTATAAAAGGCAGAGGAACCAGAGATTAAATTGCCAACATTTGTTGCATCATCAAAAAATCGAGAGTTCCAGAAAAACATCTACTTCTGCTTTATTGACTACGCCACAGCCTTTGACTGTGTGGATCACAATAAACTGTAGAAAATTCTGAAAGAGATGGGAATACCAGACTACCTGACCTGCCTCCTGAAAAATCTGTGTGCAGGTCAGGAAGCAGCAGTTAGAACTGGACAAAGGACAGACTTGCTCTAAATCAGGAAAGGAGTACGTCAAGGCTGTATATTGTCACCCTGCTTATTTAACTTATACGCAGCATACATCAGGCAAAATCCCAGGCTAGATGAAGCACAAACTGAAACCAAGTTTGCCAGGAGAAATATCAATAACCTCAGATATGCAGATGACACCACACTTATGTCAGAAAGTGAAGAAGAACTAAAGAGCCTCTTGATGAAAGTGAAAGAGGAAAGTGAAAAAGTTGGCTTAAAACTAAGCCAAAAAGTTGGCTTAAAACATTCAAAAAACTAAGATCATGGCATCCAGTCCCATCACTTCATGGCAAATAGGTGGAAAAACCATGGAAACAGTGAGAGACTTTATTTTTGGACTCCAAAATCACTGCAGATGGTGACTGCAGCCATGAAATTAAAAGATGCTTGCTCCTTGGAAGAAAAGCTATGATCAATCTAGACAGTGTAGTAAAAAGCAGAGACATTACTTTGCCAACAAAGGTCCATCAAGTCAAAGCTATGGTTTTTCCATTAGTCATGTATGGATGTGAGAGTTGGACTATAAAGAAAGCTGAGAACCAAAGAATTGATGCTTTAGAACTGTGATGTTGGAGAAGACTCTTGAGAGTCCCTTGGACTGCAAGGAGATCCAACCAGTCCATCCTAAAGGAAATCAGTCCTGAATATTCATTGGGAGGACTGATGCTGAAGCTGAAACTCCAATACCTTGGCCACCTGATGTGAAGAACTGACTCATTAGAAAAGATCCTGATGCTGGGAAAGATTGGAGGCAGGAGGAGAAGGGGACGGCAGAGGATAAGATGGTTGGATGACATCACTGACTTGATGGACATGAGTTTGAGTAAGCTCCAGGTGTAAGCTTCTGGTGATGGACAGGGAAGCCTGGCGTGCTGCAGTCAATGGGGTCACAAAGAGTTGGACATGATGGAGTGATTGAAGTGATGGACTCACATCTGTCCATGACGACTGGGAAAACCATGGGTTTGACCCTATATATCTTTGTCAAAAGGTGGCTGAGAGGTTAAAGCGTCTACCTGCAATGTGGGAGACCTGGGTTCGATCCCTGTGTTGGGAAGATCCCCTGGAGAAGGAAATGGCAACCCACTCCAGTATTCTTGCCTGGAGAATCCCATGGACAGAGGAGCCTGGTGGGCTACATTCCACTGGGTTGCAAAGAGTTGGACATGACTGAGCGACTTCATTTCACTTCACTTCTGCTTTTTAAAACACTGGGGTTTGTCATAGCTTTCCTTCCAAGGAGCAAGTGTCTTTTAATTTCATGGCTGCAATCACTGCAGCAAGTTTGGAGCCCAAGAAAATAAAATCTGTCACTGCTTCTACTTTTCCCCCATCTATTTGCCTTGAATTAATGGGACCAGATGCCATGACCTTAGTTTTTTGAATGTTTAGTTTTAAGCCAGCTTTTTCACTCTCCTCTTTCACCCTCATTAAGAGGCTCTTTAGTTCCTCTTCAGATATGCTATACTAACATTAATCAAAAGAAAACAAGAGTAAGTTTTAATTTTAAACAAACTTCAAAGCAAGGGTTTTTATTAAGTATTACATATTGATAAATTTGTCAGTCCTACAAGAAGACATAACGATCCTTAATCTGGGTGCACCTGACAACAGATCAATAAACGACATGAGGCAGAAACTGATAGAACAAGGGGAAATAGATGCATTCACTGTCATAGTAAGAGTCTTCAACACCCGTCACTCAGAAGTGGACAGACCCAACAGGCAGAAAATCAGTGAAGACACAGGGGAACTCAACAGCACCATCAATTAACTGGATGTAATGGACATGTATGTCATCAAACAGAATACACACTCTTCTCAGCTCACATGGAACACTTACCAGGATGCATCATGTTCTGGGCCATAGTTCAGTTCAGTCACTCAGTTGTGTCTGACTCTTTGCGACCCCATGAACCACAGCACGCCAGGCCTCCCTGTCCATCACCAACCCCCGGAGCCCACCCAAACCCATGTCCATTGAGTCAGTGATGCCATCCAACCATCTCATCATCTGTTGTCCCCTTCTCCTCCTGCCCTTAATCTTTCCCAGCATCAGGATCTTTTCAAATGAGTCAGCTCTTTGCATCAGATGGCCAAAGTAATGGAGTTTGAGCTTCAGCATCAGTCCTTCCAGCGAACACCCAGGACTGATCTCCTTTAGGATGGACTGGTTGGATCTCCTTGCAGTCCAAGGGACTCTCAAGAGTCTTCTCCAACACCACAGTTCAAGAGCATCAATTCTGTGCTCAGCTTTGTTTATAGTCCAACTCTCACATCCATACATGACCACTGGAAAAACCATAGCCTTGACCAGACGGACCTTTGTTGGCAAAGTAATGTCTCTGCTTTTTAATATGCTATCTAGGTTGGTCGTAACTTTCCTTCGAAGGAGTAAGCGTCTTTTAATTTCATGGCTGCAGTCACCATCTGCAGTGATTTTGGAGCCCAGAAAAATAAAGTCAGCCACTGTTTCCACTGTTTCCCCATCTACTTGCCATGAAGTGATGGGACCAGATGCCATGATCTTAGTTTTCTGAATCCTGAGCTTTAAGCCAACTTTTTCACTCTCCTCTTTCACTTTCATCAAGAGGCTCTTTAGTTCTTCTTCACTCTCTGCCATAAGGGTGGTGTCATCTGCATATCTGAGGTTATTGATATTTCTCCCAGCAATCTTGATTCCAGCTTGTGCTTCTTCCAGCCCAGCATTTCTCATGATGTACTCTGCATATAAGTTAGATAAGCAGGGTGACAATATACAGCCTTGACGTACTCCTTTTTCTCTTTGGAACCAGTCTGTTGTTCCATGTCCAGTTCTGACTGTTGCTTCCTGACCTGCATACAGATTATCAAGAGGCAGGTCAGGTGGTCTGGTATTCCCATCTCTTTCAGAATTTTCCACAGTTTATTGTGATCCACACAGTCAAAGGCTTTGCCATAGTCAATATAGCAGAAACAGATGTTTTTCTAGAACTCTCTTGCTTTTTTGATGATCCAGCGGATGTTGGCAATTTGATCTTTAATTCCTCTGCCTTTCTAAAACCAGCTTGAACATCTGGAAGTTCACAGTTCACGTATTGCTGAAGCCTGGCTTGAAGAATTTTGAGCATTACTTTACTAGCGTGTGAGATGAGTGCAATCATGCGGTAGTTTGGGCCATAGAACATAACCAATTAAAAAAAATGAAAACCGTAGCACACCTTCTCTCTACCATGTGAAATTAAACTAGAATGCAGTGAAACTAGAAACCAGTAATAGAAAATAGCTAGAAAATTCTGAAATACTTGGAGAGTGAACACAGCACTTCTCAATAGCACATAGGTCAAAGAAACTTAAAGAGAAATTGTTAAGTATTTGAACTAAATGGAAATGAAAATGAACCTGTTGGATCTTTTATTAGAAGAAATACTGATGTGGCATGTTTAGAAATGCATTTTAGAAATTAACTCACAACATTATTATTGTAAAGTTGTGTTTGCAGAGTAAGTGAGGAAGTAGACAAACTGCTCATTTCTAGGGACTGTGGAGAGAAATAAAAATGCACAAGTTACAGCAGAAAGACTTGTACCCATACAATTGAGAGCTAAAATACTTGTTCATTAAAATCATTAGTTGCCAAAAGAGTAGAGTTGTTAACCTGGGTCCATAAATCATGAATGAGCCTTGGTGAGAGAACAGGGTGGTGATCAGGGGTATAAGGGTCCGTGAACACTTTGTGGTTTGGGCTAGGAAGGAAGTCCATTGCTTATATGTAATGTTTCCAGAATTTTAGAGTCACTGCTGATTGACAGGTGTCAGTTAGACTGAATTTCTACCAGGGACTTGCATGATGAGTGGGATTTAGGAGACAGTTGAGACGTTAAATCCAATCAATATTTAATGCAAATTTATTGAGAATCTTCTGTGTGCCATACTGTCTATTGTTTGTAAAGGATGCAGTTTTTCAAAATCACAGGATCCCTTGCTTTCAAAGTTATTCTTCTACATAATTTTTAGACTCTTTCAAAATTGAGCAAAGCACAACCACAATTGATGGCATCAAAAGTTTGTTTTCATTCTGCATGGTATTGGACTCCTGTTAATTAGAAACAAGTAAAAATATCCATTGGAAAGTGGCTTAGGACAATAATAATGGATCATTTTGTGTGAGCACCCAACATAGAGCATGTACTGTATGCTAAGTTAAAAATGTTTTTTGTTCAAGGTAACTGAACTGCACAACATCAAAAATATAACCAGGCTGCCTCGAGAGACAAAGAAGCATGCAGTGGCAATTATCTTTCATGATGAAACGTCAAAGACATTTGCCTGTGAATCAGGTAAGCAGTCACAGCCCTGTCTCCAGCTTGAAGACCTGGAGCTGCTTCTGAGACAATAGCCCAGATGAATTAAGATCCACCTATGAAATGCATGGCTTATTGTGGTGAGAATATGCTGTGGAAGGCTGTTAGTAAGCTTGGTCTCTCTGTTTCTGCAGATGTTATGGATGCCTGTTTACTATCTTGCTGTGTGTGGATTTTGTTCCCAGGTGGTCTGAGGACTCTTGAGGTTTCCATTCAAGCTTGGAGAATTAAGCAAACAATGACTGGGAGCGGGGCGGTGTTTGTTAGAGCAAGCTTCTGACACTTGCTCTGGTTCTTGCCAAGTGCCATTGGAGGCAGCTGGTAAGGCGTTACCAGTGCAAGAGTGTGGCACGCGAGGCACAGCCACAGTCCCTAGACGCTCCAGACCTGTGAGCAGACCTGTGGTTGCTTTTGTGGATCCTCAGTGTTACAAGTTAAATACATTTCAGATTGAATTTTAGCATCCCAGTTCATAAAGCACTCTGACATTATTGAGACACTAGGCAGTTTATCGTTGGAACTCGGTGTTTCTTATTTTGGAATCCCTTTGAAAAGTGAAAGTGAAAGTTGCTCAGTCATGTCCGACTCTTTGTGACCCCATGGACCATACAGTCATAGGAATCCTCCAGGCCAGAATAATGAAGTGGGTAGCCGTTCCCTTCTCCAAGGGATCTTCCCAACCCAGGGATCTAACCCAGGTCTCCCCCATTGCAGGCGGATTCTTCACCAGCTGAACCACCAGAGGAGCCCTGGCATCCCTGTGCTGTATAATATATTAGTTGGCTTATTACAGTTTTTTAAAGATTTTTCTCAATGGAATGGTGTTTTCATTTTATAACGGATGGAAGCAGAAAGCACTAAGTCTTTGAAAGATGTGAATTCAAAATAATGGTTAAGTCTTTTAGGAGATGCTTTGTTAAGTAACTTTTAAAAGGGAGTAAAGCTTCTGTATTTGTGGTTAAAGTTTATAGGTGTATTTATTACTGGATTATATTATTCAAGACTGATAAGGTCACTTTGCCTAAATAAACTGCTCACACCTACTCACCTCCACTTATCTTAGTTTTGCTAAATTGAATTAGAATGTGTCAAAGTGTTCCTCTTTCCTTGAATGCCTTGATCCTTTTTATATACTTTCTTCACTTGCCATCTGACCTCATTTCATCATTTAGAATTGACTTTTGTAGTGGCTGAATAGAAGTCTCTCTGGTAATATAAATCCCCATGTGATAATAGAACCTGTCCCAGCCTTGCTGGTATCATGTTATTAATATCCATTAATAATCATATATTAATATCTGTGCCTTCTTGTTCACTGTCTTACTACTTGACCACTTCAGTTTTCTCTGAGCTCTTAAATAATGTCTTAGATTAAATCTAACAACTCCCAGAAAACTAGTCTTCCAAAATAGATAAAAGATCATTTTCTCTGTTTGTATGTTTCAATTTTCACTGTTGTTTTTTACAATTTTTAATTGTCCTGAGTTGTGTTTTGGATACAGAGGCAATACTGCAGGCTATTATTTCAGATAAGAAGGATATTGAATGATGTTTCTACATAATTCTGAAATTTATTTATTTAACTTATTTATTATTTTGACTAGAGAACATTAGCTTTACATTGTGTTGGTTTCTGCCATAATTCTGAAATGTAGGCTCACAGCTGTAAACCCCAAGTCTGAAATTGGAAGTTTTTATTTACTTTGTCATTGGTGGTTGTTTCATGGTTCATGTAAGAATTTTGAGAAATGAAGGTCTCTTCACTCAAAGAAAATGGCCTTAAATTCCAAGAGAAGTGTTTCCTGACAGTGAAGCTGAGGCAAGATCTAAGTATAAAAATGAAGAATGCTTTGTGTGCAGTTCTTGCAGAGAGTTTTCAACTAGCTTAAATTATGATTAATTTGAGGGTATTACTTTTTAAACCATTTTTAATATGTAGATTTAACAGTCTGCCTTTAAATGGTAGTAAAAATGTTTAAGAAGTCATGGCACAGTTTTTTAAATTGTCTTAACTTCATGGCATGCCAGTGGGAAAAAAGGAAGTACTTAAAAACTGATAAGGAATTTGAGTACTTTTCCTTGGAAGTTATGTTTTTTAGACAGATACTAAGATGCAGTAGTCTATATCTTTCATTAAAATGACAAAATTATATGGAAACAGACTAAACTGAAAAGCAGTCAGAGTTGTGAAAATCAAAATAACAAGATTAAAGCCAAGATTGAAAAGAGCTCTCACATTTATTTGTAATGAAAGTGCAGATAAAACTGTACTGTCATAATGGCGAGTGGGAATGTGAATCGTTTCAATTATTTTTTCAAGAAACCTGACAACTGCTGTTGTAAACATGCACACCCTTGCCTCTGAACCTTTTGGGGAACGTATCCTGTGTATTATACATTATGTGTAATGATAACAAAATTGCTAAATGCCTATCAAGAAAATTGTTGAATAAATCATAGTATATCCTTCTCATAAAATATTATACAATCACTAGAAAGAATTCTAAATAACCCGACTAACTTAAAGTCATTTTTGTGAAGTGTAGCTCTTCAAGCAAAACAACCAGCAGAGAAGTATGTACTGAATAATCACATTTTTGTAAAAGAAAAAGTGAGAGAAAAAGTGCATGCCTTCACAAGCATTACCTGGGCGAGAGGAGATGATAAAGAAGCGGGATAGAAAGGAAGATGGGTAAAATCAGCAAGCAAAAAGGAAAAGTAAGAAAATACAGTGAACAAAAGAAAATATCCAGCATACCAACTGTCCCATTTGTATGAAATCATGCATATGTGAGGTCTCCAGGTGGTACAGTGGTAAAGAATCTGCCTGCCAATGCAGCAGACACAGGAGACGGGTTCTGTCCCTGAGTCGGGAAGATCTCCTGGAGGAGGGCATGGTAACCCACTCCAGTATTCTTGCCTGAATTTCACGGGCGGAGGAGCCTGGCGGGCTATAGTCCATGGGGTCACAAAGAGTCAGACATGACTGAAGTGACTTAGCATACGCATGTGCATATGTGAATGTAACCATGAAGTTTTTGAAACGTTAGTCATCAAGGAAATGCAAATTAGACCATAATGAGACATCACTATGCATCTGTCTAAATGGCTAAAACTAAACAAAAAAAATTAGCGAGACCACTGAATGCTCGTGTGGTTGCAGGAACGCTGGATCACTCATATGTTGCTGGTAGGAATATCGCGTGGTACAGCCACCCTGGAAAATGGGTGGCAGCTTCTTATAAAATTAAATATGTGATTATTACACAATCCAGCAATTGCACTCTTGGACATGTATCTCAGGAAGAAAAAAAAGAAAACATATTCACACACACACACAAACACACTCACACCTGTACAAAAAGTGCTCATAATAGCTTTATGCATAATAGTCCAAAACTGGAAAGAGCCCAGAGATGCTTCAACAAACTGTGGTATACCGACCCCGGGGATGACTCCTCAACAGTAAAAAGGAGCGAACATTTGATACATATAGCAATCTGGAGGAATCTCAAGTGAATTATGCCCAGTGAAGAAAAGCCAGTCCCAAAAGATTATACACTTTGTGATTTCATTTATATAGCATCTGTGAAAGGCAGCATTTTACAAATGGAAGACATGTTAGTTGCCAGAGGTTAGGGATGGGATTGGAGGCGTGGAGAGTGGGACTGTGTGGTCATAAAAGGGTAACATGAGCTTCTGTTGAAACTGAGTGGTTATCTTGATGAAACCCACATGAGTGATAAATTGTGTCAAACTTCACACACACACACACACACAAGTAAAACTGAGGAAATCTGAATAAAATCAGTGGTCTTCCAACGTCAGTCTCCTGGTTATGATGTTGTAGTATACTTTTGCAAAATACTAAGATTGAAGGAAAGTAGGCAAAATATACACAGGATCTCTCTATAGTATTTCTTACTACTGCATGTGACTCTACAATGATCTCAGTAAAATTTGCGGTAAAAGATTAGATCTATATCAGTTTTCTTTAAGGTCATCTATGATATATTTTTTCATTTTTTAACTTATATTTTAATTGGAGGAAAGTTGCTTTACAGTGTTGTGTTGGCTTCTGCCTGACAACAGTGCAAACCAGTCATAACTGTATATGTCCCCTCCCTTGAGAACCTCCCTCCCCTTCCCCCATCCCACCCCTCTAAGTCATCACAGACTGCCAGGCTGGGCTCCCTGTGTTACATAGCAGTTTCCCCACTGGCCATCTAGATTACGATGTATTTTTAAGTTAAAAACAGAGTAGAAAGAGAATTGCAGAAATAGAAAGTGGTATATTCTAATATTCTATAAAGAAACTGACAGTAATAACAACAAGCAACAAAAATAAATCTAAATGTGTACCTGTGCAACTTGTGTATGATTCACGAGCACAAAGACACGTGTGCACTCGGTCATATGGGTGTCTTGCTCCCTTCCTAACCTGTGGTTCTTGCACGGCTCCCCCCGCCTAGTAAACCCTCACACACGCTTCACCCGGCTGCCTCCCTGTTTCCTTCCCTCCTCAGCTTAGGTTGTCATGCCTCCTGCCCCCACAGCACTGGGACTTGGACCCCACGCTCTCTCTTCAGAACCTCTGTGCTCTGTGGGACTTTAAGCTCAGTGAACACATGACTCTGGGGTCTTTCTCCCCCGCGCCACCAAAACTGCCGCCACCACCATGCTAAGGAACATTTGTTGAATTAGTCAATGAGTAAAATTTATACTTAAGTTTTGTTATCATGATATGTTTATCAGTCTCCTTTTTCAAAGAGACCATTGTTTTTCAAAACAAGTTTGAGAGATTAATTTGACTGCCCCATGGGAAAAAATTACTTAAATTGCTCTGTGTTGTGATGGTGAGTGAGGGATGGTGATCAGTGTCCTGTGTGTGTGTGTGCGCGCACAAATCACCATGGCCCACCAGGTCAGTTGTAACCACTGTGAGTAATACATTCTTGAATACAAATGAAAATTTCTACATTTCGCTATTCCTTGAAAAGAGAGCCTTTGTTCATTCTTCTTTTTTTGGAGTATGTTCATTGCCTAGTGACTAAAGGAGCAGACTGCTTCAATTCAGTTCAGTTCATTCGCTGTCATCTCCAACTCTTTGTGACCCCATGGACTGCAGCACGCCAGGCTTCCCTGTCCATCACCAACTCCCGGAGCTTATTGAAACTCATGTCCATTGAGTCAGTGATGCCATCCAACCATCTCATCCTCTGTCATCCCCTTCTCCTCCTGCCTTCAGTCTTTCCCAGCATCAGGATCTTTTCAAATGAGTCAGTTCTTTGCATCAGGTGGCCAGAGCACTGGAGTTTCAGCTTCAGCATCCGTCCTTCCAATGAATAAGCAGATTGCTTAGATTTTGGAAACCCAGAGGTTGGGTAATAGATTCTGTTATCTTTATTAAGGAAAAGAGAAAAGGAAAAAGCAACTCAGCTATGTCTTTGTCAGTATATGAAATCTGAAAAGTTATCTCCAAATGACTTAGAACAAATAATATTTAAAGTCTGAACAATCTGGTTAATTTCCTAAATAATTACTTGCAGCATTGAGTGTATTCTGTAGTATAGTTACTTTTATAATTTCTCCCATTCAGAATTTGTAATGGAATAGTTATAATTGAATAAATTATCCCACAGTAAAATTAAAAATATTCATGTAAAACCCAAATCCCAATTTATTGATATATTTATCATTAAAATTTTAAATAGTTTTACACAAGTAATACTTTGTACCTAGAATACCTGGATATCAGTTTATTCACATTGTATGTTCCAAATCCTATAGCTTTGTTTCTAAGAAAACATTATATTCTAAAATAATGTCTTTCCCTATAATTGTTTATATTTGTCAGTAAAATATACCTATTTCATATATTTTATTACTGATTGTTTTAAGAAGACATTTTTTCCATAGGACTTTCTATGATTTTTTTTCTGCTTCTCAGGCTTCCAATACTCTTTCCTCCCACAAATAAATCCAAAAAGGATGCAGTCAAAAATCACTCTTGAATTTAGATTAAAAGGCAATAGGCACACATTTAAGCCATTTTTGATTAGCATTTTTATTGTACATGCAATTGCAAAACCTGTCTTGCCTCCCACCTGTGGCATTGAACCTGTGAACATTAGAAATGAACTGGTTACACATCTGCATTAAAGTTTTAGAAGCACTGGAGTAAGAATATGTTCTTGGACTACTATAAAGTCCAATTACTATTCATTAACATTATAATAAAATATGTGTGTGTTATTTTACCAAAAATGTTTTTTATCTGATTTTTTAAAATTCCTCTTTCTCGTTTAAGAATTCCTTTGAACCAGGATTACTTAATAGTAATTAAATTACAGTTATAATAATAGGATAATAATATTATAGGGCTCAACTTCTGCTTAAGAATGAAGGAAATGCTCCTCAGAAAGCTTCTATACCTCAAGTATGGCCCCCAAGTTATATATCTTTTCAAGTTTGTAGTATTAAAATTTCGGAGAAGGCAATGGCACCCCATTCCAGTACTCTTGCCTGGAAAATCCCATGGACGGAGGAGCCTGGTAGGCTCTAGTCCACGGGGGTCGCGAAGAGTCGGACATGACTGAGCGACTTCACTTTCACTTTTCACTTTCATGCATTGGAGAAGGAAATGGCAGGCCACACCAGTGTTCTTGCCTGGAGAATCCCAGGGACGGGAGCCTGGTGGGCTGACGTCTATGGGGTCACACAGAGTTGGACACAACTGACATGACTTAGCAGCAGCAGCAGTATTAAATTTAATTTGATAAAAGTAAGCTTGTGCAACAGCTAACAAATCCTGATGACTGTTCAGCTCATAGTCAAATATGACTTTCCGTTGTTAAAATCTAGTTTGCAAAGCTTAAAATAACAGCTGGTGTGTATCCAGTAAGAAGGAGGATATCAACTGTATTGCATTTAAGTAGTCAACTTCCCTGGTGACTCAGATGGTAAAGAATCTGCCTGCAATGCAGGAGACCCAGGTTCAATCCCTGGTTTAGGAAGATCCCCTGGAGAAGGAAATGGCAACCCACTCCAGTATTCTTCCCTGGAAAATCCCATGAACGGAGGAACCTGGTGGGCTACAGTCCATGGGATCGCAAAGAGTCAGACATGATGGAGTGACTAACACTTTAAGAAGTCAGATTAGGGTGTGACATTAGAAGAAAGTTCCCTGCAGCTGCTCAGTCACATGGTCTGTGGATAAACATACTTCTTCAGGTTCAAGTGATGTCAGGAAAGCTCTTTTAGGAGCAGTCTATTTACTTTGGGGATAATGGGAGACTTTTTGGTTTATTGATTGTTCGATACAAAAGACAACTTGAGTGAGCTTGTAACAACTTACATTTCTAGCTGACTCAGTCACTGCGGAATAGAATTGCCCGTTTATAACCATCTGGTTCTTAGCTATCCTGCTATGAGATTTGAAAGAAGTGATTAAAAAAAACAGAAGCTAGTGGCCCTATGTGATCTGAAATGGGTTGCGATCTTCAAGTTATTTCTTTAGAGAAAGTGAAACGCTGTGTAGCAGTGACAGTGTAATGAGACTTTGAATTTTTAATGCTCCTTCAGACTCACATGGAATAAAAACGCCAAACTGCAGTTGCACCCTCTCATCACAAGACTATATGCATCTTGTAAAATTTGGACATGGTTTTATAAGGTTGGTATGCTAGTTAACAGATCAGAGATAGAACTGGTTTAAGCAAAATTTAATGACTTATTACTCTGCACTGCCAAGGCACTGATGTGTAATGGAGATACATGGGGTGGTCTCCTAGATTTAGTCCAGAGCAGTCGCTTCATAGACACCAGAATTGTGGCTGAGGTGAGTTGATGCCATTTAAGATGACTGTGTTAGTCCCATTCACCTTTAGTCAGTTCAATCACTCAGTCCTGTCCGACTCTTTGCGACCCCACGGCGTGCTGCAGTCCGTGGGGTCTCAGAGAGTTGGACACGACTAAGCAGCTGAACTGACTGAAGATGGATGAGACTAATGCCCCGTCACCTGAAAGAGGTTCTTTGATTTGAGACATTGAAAATGAAGAGAAATTAGTTTGTTACGAAGAAATGTATAAGCTGAAAATGTATAAGAAGAAAATGTATAAGCTGATTAACAGTTAAATTAAGCAGAGGATTCGATAACTGGATGGCATCACTGACTCAATGGACATGAGTGTGAGCAACCTCCGGGAGATGGTGAAGGACAGGGAAGCCTGGCATGCTGCAGTCCATGAGTCACAAAGAGTTGGACGCAACTTAGCGACTGAACAACAACAAAAGCATATACCATTAAGTGTAACATGTGTGATACTAATATATCCTGGTTTACTCATTAAAGACTGATAAACTCTAGAAATTGATAACTGGAGAATAAAACCTAACACATATCCCTAGAGTCTTCTGTTTAAGTTCCAATTCCAGTGGTCTGCTTTATCAGTTTCACCCTGGTCCTACTTTCTTGTTTTAAGATAAATGAAAAGTTATTTTGATTGGAGTGTAATTGCTTTACAGTGTCGTATTAGTTTCTGCTGCGCAACGTGAATCAGCTCTATGTCTACATGTATCCCCTTCCTCTTGAGCCCCCCTCCCGCCTCCACCCCCCCGAGGTCATCACAGAACATGAGTTCAGCTCCCTGTGCAGACAGCAGCTCCCCACCATCTATAGTGTAGACATGTCAGTGCTAATCTCTCAGTGCGTCCCAGCCTCTCCTTCACCCCTTTGTTTAGTCGCCTCAGTCATGTCAGACTCTTTTCGACCCCATGGACTGTAGCCCACCAGGCTCTACTCATGGGCTTCTCCAGGCAAGAATACTGGAGTGGGTTGCCAGTTCCTCTTCCAGGGGATCTTCCCAACCCAGGGGTAGAACTCTTACATTGCCTGCGTTCGCAGGTGAGTTCTTTGCCACTAGCGCCACGTGGGAGGCCCTAACCCCCTTTAGGTCCCTACTTTTGAACTTTGTGCACACTAAAATGAGCTTCCGCTAACTGGCCATCTGCGGTGTCAGGACTCTGTATCACCCTGTTGCTCCATCTTTGGGTCCAGCACGCTGCCCCTCTGCAGGGCTCCCTCTGCGTGGTTCTCTACCCGTCATTTCATACAGTGAAGCCCTGGCCGGCTCTCATGCTCTTTCTTGGAGCAAACCAAGTAGATTTCCCCCAAAGTCAATCAAGCTGCAGAAAGTTAGAACTAACTGCTCTCCGGGCAAGACTGCACAAAATATTTTTCAAGTTTTATGAACAATTACCACAGGGTGTCAGCTGGAAAATGATCAGATGGGGAGGCGTCATTGTCATTCGTTATTCCTGCACATTAAGAAAATGTACTTTTGCTTTTATTTTCAGGATTAACATAAAGACTATTACCTTTGATGTGTCACTCCAAAATTGTACCATATGTTATTCTATGGAACTGTTCCTTTATGAGATAGCAAGCCATGTATAATTGGGTGCCAGACTTTTGAAATCTTTGAAGCAGAAAAGTGGTTTGAATATTTTTATTCAGAAAAAAATTTTAATTTGAAGTGCTGAATGAACACTTAGAACTGAGTGTGTTTCTTAAAGAGGCAACTCATCTCATTTTAAAAAAAAAAAAGCTTAAAAATATGTAAGACTTTCTTCTTTAAGCTTTCTAGAAAATGTTTTAAGCAATTAATGTTCAACGGTGGCTCAGTGGCAAAGAATCCACACACTAATGCCGGAGATGTGAGAGACACAGGTTCATCCCTGGGTGAGGAAGATCTCCTGGAGAAGGAAATGGCAACCCACTCCAGTATGCTTGCCTGGAGAATCCCCTGGACAGTGGGCTACAGTCCATGGGGGTCACAAAGAGTCAGGCATGACTGAGCACACACAGCATTAAACTACCCAGTCTGTTTAATTCTGCTTCCCTGGTGGCTCAGACGGTGAAGCGTCTGCCTGCAATGCGGTTTCATCCCTGGGTGGGGAAGATCCCCTGGAGAAGGAAATGGCAACCCACTCCAGTACTCTTGCCTGGAAAATTCCATGGACTGAGGAGCCTGGTATGATACAGTCCATGGGGTGACAAAGAGTTGGACATGACTGAGCAACTTCACTTCACTTCTGTTTAATTATGACTGTTTAATTATTCCTAGTACTAATTAGTCCTAGTACTAATGCAGAGCTCTTCCATATGAGGTTTAAATACACACACACACACACACATATATATATATATACATATATATATATATATGTATATGTATATATATGTCATTAGGGACTTCCTTGATGGTCCAGTGGCTAAGACTCTGCGCTCCCAATGGAGGGGGTCTGGATTTGATCCCTCATCAGGGAACTAGATGGCACAGGATGAAACTAAAGACCCCACATGCCACAACAAAAATCAAAGATCCCAGATGCCGCAACTAAGATCCAGCACTGCTGAATAAATGAATAAAACAACATTTTTAAAAAGTAAAGACATCCATATATATATATGTCATTTGTGGAGGACTTTGAATGGCTTTCAACAGATCAGTGGAGAGAAAAAATAATTTCAAGTACAAATGCAAACAAGAAATGATGAAATTTCTTCATGTTTTCAAAGTAGTTTTGGGAGCAGAGGAAGAAAAATGGAAATAGCTGAGAGGAGCTCCAGAGTTTGGATGTTGTTTTGAACATATCCAAATGGAGCAAATTAAAGTTACTGTTTTTTAACTTTTTTTTTCTGATTATCAAAGGGATACAGGCTTTCTGTCTCCAAAAATAAGGCTCCTTTATGTACTGAAAATAGAAGTAAGCACTAAGCAAAATGTAACAAATATTTAAGTGCATATTTCAGCTGACGAGACAGAGAAGCTCAGTTCAGTCACTCAGTTGTTTCCGACTCTTTGTGACCCCATGGACTGCAGCACGCCAGGCCTCCCTGTCCATCACCAACTCCTGGAGCTTGCTCAAACTCATGTCCATCAAGTCCGTGATGCCATCCAACCATCTCATCCTTTGTCGTCCCCTTCTCCTCCTGCCTTCAATCTTTCCCAGCATCAGGGTCTTTTCAAATGAGTCCAGTTCTTTGCATCAGGTGGCCAAAGTATTGGAGTTTCAGCTTTAGCATCAGTCCTTCCATTGAATATTCAGAGTTGATTTCCTTTAGGATTGACCAGTTTGATCTCCCTGCAGTCCAAGAGACTCTCAAGAGTCTTCTCCAACACCACAGTTCAAAAGAATCAGTTCTGTGGCGCTCAGCTTTCATTATAGTCCAACTCTTACATCTGTACATGACTACTGGAAAAACCATAGCTTTGACTAGACAGAACTTTGTCACCAAAGGAATGTCACTGCTTTTTATTATGCTGTCTAGATTGCTCATAGCTTTTCTTCTAAGGAACAAGAAAGTACCACAAAAAGAAGGAATGAGGAGAAAGCTTTCAAGACCTGGGAGCCTTGTTTGTCTCTGTAATGAACATGGGACATGCCTTGCTCTTCACAGCGGTGCCTTCAGAGCAGCAGACAGCGCCTGGGCTCCTGCCAAATGGGGAAATAGAATTCAAAGTTTTCAGTAAAAAGTCATTAATTAAAGAAATATTCAAATGCCAGCAAAGAGAAGTGTCTAGGAGACTTCCTCTCCTAGGCTTCCTCTCCTGCCCTTCCTGGAATTTTTGTAACATTTTACCACTTTTGTGATCCTGGACATCCCAAGCCCAGAAGTTTATCTAAAATGACTCAGTATTGGTAATTCTCCTTCAGTGGCACATAACTTCTCAGGAGTCCCACAGGTAACCTCTAAAATAGGGATTTGCCAATAAAGATATCAAGTTATATGCAAATAAGCACCATGGATCAAAGTTAGGAAATAGACAAATTTATGTTCAAGGAAGATCACTACAGTGCTTTTTATGAAACATAAAAATTAATACAGTAATTTTCCACTAGTTTGTCACTGATTTAAAAAAAATAATTTGCAACAATTAAAACAGATGATGTAAATTTGTGTTGATTAACTTGAAAAGATGGAGATCATTTATTAAGTGAATAATGCAGTTCATAAAATGTACTATAAGGTGATCCAATATTTTGAACAAGTGTATAAACACACACAGGCATATATACACACAAATATGTCTGTGTGTCATAAAACATGAAATACTGAAATTCATATTTATGACTTTGTTTTGGTTAAGAAATATCAGTGATGTTCTCTTTATATCTTTATTCTCTAAAAAGTTGTTTAATTTGTATGTATTGAGTTTATTACTTTATTAGAATATTAATTAATATATATTATTAAAATGACATACATAAACAACAATATAAGTAGTGGTATTATAAACAACCAACCCCAACAACCACCTTAAGGAATAAATAAATACACTGTAAATAGGTGACATATACTTTTGTTGTCATTGTATAATCCCTAAAATTGTAATTACATGTTTTAGTTATTAAACATTTGTGAGTTATAGTTTTATTATGTTTACATTTATTTCTAGAATCGTGGCTTATTTACATATTTTTGAAATTTGTAAAACTGTATTTCATACTCTAGTCTTTGGAAAGTTGCTGTTTTTCCTTATTATCATATTTGTGAACTTCTGTGATCCTAGTTCCTTCATTTTATATCATTACAGGGCTATATTATTCTCTATTTCTGATAGAAAAATCATGTTCTTGAAATATGTCGATTCCCTCAAAGTCAGCAGTATAATTGCATGGCTCTTTCCCCTCAAACAGTTAATAGGATGAACGATGATAATATATTTCCTGCAAAGTCATGGCCAAAATCATACTCTGGAGCCCCCCTATATGAGTTCAGATGCTCCCTGTGTCCCAATTCCTCCTCTGTAAAAGGGACCAATAACAGTTTCACCTCATGGAGTAATAAAGATTTAGTATCAAAAGAACAGCACCTGGCACATGTTAAGCATTTGACAAATGGTAGGGAATATTATCATCTTTATGTTTCAAGAGTCAGTCCCAATCGAACGTATTGAAGCATTATTCTTAATAGACTTAAATTCAATTTTCTGTAACAGGATTTTTACAAATATATTCACAATCGAGGGGGGGTCTGTGAATTTTTGTTACTTTCCTAGACAGGGTTTGACATCAGAATATTATCAATGTTCATAAAAATGAATGTCCACGTGTTCATGTTTTTAAGCTCTCCAACAGTTTAGAAAACAAGTGAAATATTATTTCCATGTTGCTTCTGAAACCATGTTACTTTGTTTATAGACTTCATGGCCAGGCAGGCTTTCTGCTTCCAGCTGCAGTCATTGTGGTAATTTTATTTTCCTGAAACACTGTCTGTTTTATCCTGGTTTTCAGAGTGCTTTGTATCTCATCAGGCAAGACCACAGCCTCCGTCATCAACTGCCTGGGTTCAGATACTGGCTTTCTACTTTCTAGTGGTGTGTTTAGGAGAAAGGAACTTCCCTTCCACAAACCTTGGCCTTCTCATCTTTAAAAGGACAGTTACAGACGGGACTAAAATTGTTAATCACTGAGCAGGTTGACTGGGCTTTGTTAGTGTTAGCTCTTATTAATATGTAACTTATTCTAATTTCCTTTCATTTATATAGTTCTCTTCTCATTACTAATATTTGTAATTGTACGCCTTTCTCTTTCTCTCTCTATCCAGAGTGCTTAGAAACGTATGTATTTTTCTGTCTTGTTTTGGCAAGTGAATAAGAAGCAGCAAGGGGGAGACTCAAGGAAGTTGACTTTGGGGTCCTGGGGTGATTATCATGATTGACAGTAGAGTTTAAACTGAATAAGGATGAGAGTGGGGCCATCAGGGGGTTACTGAGTTTGAAAATAAGGTAGAATCAGCAGTACACTGGTAGTTGTGATGGAGTTCAAGGATATGGAGCTGAGATAGTCAATGGAGTCAACTGAAAAAAATAAGAAGTGAAGTCTGCTGCTGGAATGTGTGAAAATAGATTTAATGAAAGACGCAAACTTCAGTTATTTGGAAATTTCAGTTATGAGAAATAATTAATTCCTAAACAAGAAAAGATGATGGCTGGCACATGTTAGTTTCATACAAACTATGCTGTTACCAATCACATGTTTTGAAAGAGAAAATGACTTTAAAATATATTTAAAATAATATCATTAAAAGTTTATCCTGTTGTATTTGTGTTTCTTTATTGGGAGAACATGATTTTTCCTAGGAAAATATTATTATTTTATAATAATATTATAATATTATGGGGCTTTCCAGGTGACTCAGCAGTAAAGAATCTGCCTGCTAATGCAGGATGCTTGGGTTCCATCCCTGGGTTGGGAAGATCCCCTGGAGGAGGTAATGGCAACCCACTTCAGTATTCTTACCTGGAGAATCCCACTGACAGAGGAGCCTAGTGGGCTACAGTCCACAGGGCTGCAAAGAGTCAGACATGACTGAGCACACATGCAGTAGAAGATAAAACAGTATAATATTATAATAATTTTATAACAATTAAATATATTATTTTAATTTTATGACTTGCAAATACTCTTTAAGTACAGTAACAGATACTGTGTTAATTTCCCTTTTGAATTTTTCATGTTTCAACAGATTTAGATGCTAGAAACATATAACATCCACTGAGCCTGGTACCATGCTAAGAAATGTCTCATGGGAAATCCTATTAAATTTCTTAAACAAGCATTTCCTATTTTTTGTTTTTTCGAGGCCCACACCTTCTTATTAGCTTATAAACCTCACTGTATCTTTATGACATTCACCAGCTCTATAAGGAGAGAAAATGGAGACTGGTGAATTATATCCAGTCCACAGTTTGATAACCTTTGTCTCCTGTGAATTCCAGCTTTGTATTATGGAAGCACATCACGCTGACATCTGAAGGATTTATTTGTTTTGATAACTGTAATTTTGGGGCGGAATATATCACAAAGCTGCCTGTTAATGTCTGCAGCCAAACGCATCTTCTTTGGTGTGTCACGAAAAATGCTATGAAATAAGCAATAGGATTCTGTGTTTAAGTACTCTGCTGCCTTTTGCGTCAAGCTATGTTTTTCTGTCTTTAGGTGGACTGCTTCTAACAACATAGTCGTTGTTCACAAAATCATACTAATATCATTTATAAATAGTGAGGCAGATGGAAGCAGCAAATTGGACAATGAAGGTCACCATGGCCTCTTTAGATAAAGAACTTGCAGACATTGAATGGAAATTGCATAATGACACAACGAAAATTGAGATTCAGAGATTCGAATAACTAGTAGGTTCAACAACTACTATTAGCGTTTAAGGGATACAAGTGTAAAAACAAACAAACAAAATCATTGACCTTGAGGCCAGTTCTCACTTGTGAACTTCAGGAAGATAAGAATTTATAGGTTTGTTGCTATGACAAACCTAGACAACGTATTAAAAAGCAGAGACATTACTTTGCTGACAAAGGTCCCTCTAGTCAAAGCTATGGTTTTTCCAGTATTCATGTATGGATGTGAGAGTTGGACCATAAAGAAAGCTGAGCACTGAAGAATTTATGCTTTTGAAATGTGGTGTTGGAGAAGACTCTTGAAAGTCCCTTGGACTGCAAGGAAATCAAACCAGTCCATCCTAAAAGAAATCAGTCCTGAATATTCATTGGAAGGACTGATGTTGAAGCTGAAGCTTCAATCCTTTGGCCATCTGATGCCAAGAACTGACTCATTGGAAAAGACCCTGATGCTGGGAAAGATTGAAGGCAGGAAGAGAAGGGGATGACAGAGGACGAGACAGTTGGATGGCACCAGTAACTCGATGGACATGAGTTTGAGCAAGTTCTTGGGGTTGCTGATGGATAGGGAAGCCTGGCATGCTGCAGCCCATGAGGTCTCAAAGAGTTGGACACGACTGAACAACTGAACTGAACTGAACTGACCCAACTGGGAAGCAAAAAAATCACTCATGTTTATCACTACCACTCTTGAATCATATAAAAGTGAAATAGAGCCATTCACATTGGAATTGCCATCTCCCTATTTCCACAACACTTTGTTTATAGACTATAATTATTGTGAACTTCCATGTATTATATTGGGGAAGTTTTCCCGTGTATTGTAAAGGTGTTAAAATCTAACTAAAGCATAACTAGGGGAGTAAAATTCAACTTAGGTATAAATAATTTATTAAACATCTGTGTTGTCTAGTTAATATTGGCTCATAATATGCACAATCATATGTCCAAGAGAAGTTCTCCATCTTCTAAGAAAGTAAGCAGAGGAAACAGATGAATCCCGTTCAGCCAGTTATTTGCTCTATGACTCCAAGCAAAATATTAAATCCCTTTAATGATGGTTGGTGTCCAGGTGGTGCTAGTGGTAAAGAACCTGCCTGCTGATGCAGGAGACACAAGAGACTGCAGGTTTGACCCCTGTGTCAGGAAGATCCCCTGGAGATGGAAATGGCAGCCCTCTCCAGTATTCTCACCTGGGATGCCTGGAGAATCCCACGGACATAGGAACCTGGAAGGCCACAGCCCATAGGGTGGCAAAGGGCCTGACCTACTGAAGCAACTTAGCAGGCACGCGTGCATTGTGTTCCCAGCCCTGTGTTCCACGCTGTGGCTTCATTTTAATCTCACAGCAGTTCTCACAGAACTTGTGACCTCACCCATTTTAGAGGCGATGAAATAAAGGTACAGGGAAGCTGAAATGATGCCCATAGTTAGTAAGTGCTAGAGCCAGGATGTGATTAGGAAACTAGAGTCCTGGTTGCTACATCACATATATTTTAAATTTGATGTTGGCATCTGCACAAGGGAATAATTCAGAGTGCTGCGAACGAATAGCAGCATAGATATAAAGTGTGTGTGTGTGTGTGTTAGTCCCTCAGTGTCCGGCTCTTTGCGACCTCATGGACTGTCACCTCCCAAGCTTCTCTGTCCATAGCATTTTCCAGGCAAGAATATTAGAGTGGGTTCTAATACACATATTAGAACATACACCCAAATATACATATACAGAAAGATGTCATAGATATATCGTCCTTAACATAGAGTAAGCCCTCTGTGGTAACCACACCACTTTTGGCTCAATTTTCTTTCAATTTTTGGTGTAGACTAAGGGACCAGTGCCATTTCATTATTTGGGGAGTTATTTGTTGTTGTTCAGTCACTCAGGTGTGTCTGACTCTTTGCGACCCCATGAACTGTAGCACGCCAGACTTCCCTGCCCTTCACCATCTCCTGGAGTTTGCTCAAACCCATGTGCATTGAGTCAGTGACACCATCTAACCATTTCATCCTCTGTTGTCCCCTTCTCCTCCTGCCTTCAATCTTTCCCAGCATTAGGATCTTTTCTAACGAGTCAGCTCTTCGCATCCGGTGGCCAAAGTATTACAGCTTCAGCTTCAATGAAGTCCTTCCAATGAATATTCAGGACTGATTTCCTTTAGGATGAACTGGTTGGATCTCCTTGCAGTCCAAGGGATTCTCAAGAGTCTTCTCTAACACCACAGTTCAAAAGCATCAATTCTTTGGCACTCAGCTTTCTTTATAGTCCAACTCTCACATCCATACACAACAACTGGAAAAACCATAGCTTTGACTAGATGGACCTTTGTTGGCAAAGTGATGTTTTTAGATAAATCTAAAGACAGCAATGGTAACCCACTCCAGGACTCTTGCCTGGAAAATCCCATGGACGGAGGAGCCTGGTAGGCTGCAGTCTATGGGGTCACTAAGAGTCGGATACGACTGAGCGGCTTCACGTTCATGCATTGGAGAAGGAAATGGAAACCCACTCCAGGGTTCTTGCCTGGAGAATCTCAGGGATGGGGGAGCCTGGTGGGCTGCCGTCTATGGGGTTGCACAGAGTCAGACATGACTGAAGTGACTTAGCAGCAGTAGCAGCAGCAAAGACAGTTTAGAAGTGGATTTGCTTTATTTTTTGGCCCCTGAAATTCTCTCCCCCTTTCCGAAATCTATCCTTGCAAAGGCTAGTTTAAAGCTGTGTCATCATCCCTTATGGTGCCAGAAGATTTAGTAAATCATTATGACTTTTACTTCTCTCACCTATCAGCTGAGAAAGACAATGACCTAACATAGGTTTAAAATATAGCAAGCTTTTCATATAGCAAATGCCAGCAGCAGGACTGTATGTCAAGCTTTATTCATTGGTAATCTAAAACCAGATAGGAACCCAGGGAAATGTTAAATCTCTCCCTTTAATCCTTGGCCATCCCATTAGATTCTTGTGTTACCAAAGCCAGGTCCACTGCTTGCCACTCAGAAGCCAGTAAAGAGGCCAGATTGGTAGAAAGGTAAGTTGGAAAGTTTGCTGTATTTTGGGTGCTGGCAATGGGATGGGGCGGACAACTCCCCCCTCACTGACAATCAGTGGGCAAGAGTTTTATAGGCTGAGGAGGAGTCTACATGTGGAAACAGCACAGTCAGCTGTGACAGTCACCTAGAAACTGGTTATCAGTGGTCTGACCTGCGTCATCTTGATCGTTTTGAGTATAGTTAACTCCAGGGTCAGTTTGTTCTCGTATCTTTGAGACCGTTCTCAGAATTGCAGCAACTTATGTCATGGCTACAGGCTGGCCATCATGTCATTAACTTCTTCCACCTGGTGGGGACTTCAGTATCTATAAGAGAGCTCACAGGATGTGGCTCGGAATATTATGTACGGCCCTTGAGAAGGAACTAAAGGTCCTTGACTATGCTTAATGACTAAACTATTATTACTTGGTCTCCTTTGGCTGTTTTCCTTTGTGTCTGCATGTTCTCGTTTCTCTAAACTTATTCTTTGCTAAAGTTTTTCCACAGAAAAAAAGGCAGGTGGAGGACGTGGGGGACAAGAACCATAGAGTCTTGCTCTATTTCACCTAAACCATATCCAATTAACCAAACGAAAGTTTAGCCATGAGTTTCGTGAGAGAATTGCTTTCTGATTATTTTTAGGGGCCATAGTTTTAATTATCGCTAATTATTTTTTTCTCTTTTGCCGTTTTATTTGCTTTTCATTTTATAATGAACCCTTGCTTTTGAATCACTTTAGATTACATACTATAAGCCAGTTTCTTCCCAACTTGCACATATAAAATAGTGTTTTGTGCATTCTTTTACTTTATGCTGCAGGAGTTATACCTAATTTTATTAATATGGTCCTTTTTCCTCCTGTCTGCTTTTCCAAACTTTTTCGAAGGTCAGTACTATTTTAAAGCATCTCTACATCTCATTCTACTGGGTATCACCTATAAATTTTTATCTTTTAAGTACTGCTCTTAAAGTCATCACTAAAATGTACTGAAGGCTGAAATGCATTCTAGAACAACTCAACAAGGCAGCTCTAGAGAAGATCTGAAAACTAGTTTTCTTCCATTTTTTTTCCTAGCATTGTCCATGTCCTTATCACATAGGTAATACCCCAAGTGCCACTTAAAAGGCTATAAAGTGGTGTGAGTAGGTGACCTAAGGATGCAGTAAACTCTTTATTAGTGTCAAGACCAAATTAGAATTCACTTTAAGGTCACAAGTTGGAGTGGTTTTATTACATTTTCATGAGTCAGAATCCTAAGAGGAGCATGTTTTATGGTCAGAGAGTAAGTTTGTTTTATTATTTGTCAGGGAAATAAAAATCTATGACTTGATCCAGTTCTCTGATAGTGTTTCTCAGAAGGGCGACTCACCTTCAGTTGTCTTGGTTGAGACTCGCTTTTAAGAATAAATTTTACAGTAGGTCATACGCATAACAAGGGCCCATCAACATCAGCCACCCCTGCCCTGGACTCCTTATGTCTGTTATTGATAATAAATATTTGTCTTTGTTTCATAAGTTTAACATCAAATGGACATGCTCCTATGTATAAGTTCAAATCCTGAAGATAGAAAGAAGTATTCAAAACTTAACAAGTATTTTTTTTTCCAAGCAGGTGTCTTAAATTAGCTTCAGAAAAGATGCAGATCATTTAACTATTTTCTATGTCAGTAATAGCAGCACTGTTATCATTTTCATATGCTTTCTTTGGACCAGGACTCAGTGTTCACCTCAAATATTGGCTCTCTGTGAGAAAATGTTTACATACTCAGGCTCTATTATGTTGAAGCCTATTTAATTTTTGTTTCAAAATTTGAATTCATAAATATTATCTCTCTGAAAACAAAGTCACTAAAATGTTAATTTTCATGAAAAGTGAAAGTGAAGTCGCACAGTCATTTCCGACTCTTTGCGACCCCATGAACTGTAGCCTATAAGGCTCCTCCATCCTTGGCATTTTCCAGGCAAGAATACTGCCATTTCCTTCTCCAGGGGATCTTCCCGACCCAGGGATTGAACCCAGGTCTCCCACATTGCAAGCAGATGCTTTTACCATCTGAGCCACCAGGGAAGTATTTTCATGACTCGAACTAAATGAATTCTGAGACTTGGAGTAGGGAAATGTGGCCCCATAGCTCTTTTCCTGGCCCTATACCTCTATTCCCTTTCACATCAAAGATGCTGCTAACACCCTTGACTTCAGAGAACACCTAATTTCACCGTTCACTCCTGATTAGACAAACTACTTAACATAACCTGTGGCCTTTGCCCTCTCAACTTATCACTTTAAATTCCCACTCAATCCATCCACATTGACTCTTTTTTAAAAATTTATTTATTTTTTAAAAATTTATTTATTTTTTAATTGAAAGGTAATTGCTTTACAGAATTTTGCTGTTTTCTGTCAAACCTCAGCATGAATCAGCCGTAGGTATACATATATCCCCTCCCTTTTGAAACTCCCTCCCATCTCTCTCCCCATCCCATCCCTCTAGGTAGATACAGAGCCCCTGTTTGAGTTTCCTGAAGCACACAGCAAATTCCTGTTAGCTGTCTATTTTACACGTGGTAATGTAAGTTTCCATGTTACTCTTTCCATACAGCTCACCCTCTCCTCCCCTCTCCCCATGTCCATAAGTCTATTCTCTATGTCTGTTTCTCCACTGCTGCCCTGTAAATCAATTCTTCAGTACCATTTTTCTAGATTCCGTATATATGCATTAGTATATGATACTTATCTTTCTCTTTCTGACTTACTTCACTCTGTATTATAGGCTCTAGGTTCATCTACTACATCAGAACTGACTCAAATGTGTTCCTTTTTATGGCTGAGTAATATTCTATTCTGTTTATGTACCACAACTTCTTTATCCATTCACCTGTAGATAGACATCCAGGTTGCTTCCAGGTTCTAGCTATTGTAAATAGTGCTGCAATGAACATTGGCATACATGTGTCTGTTTCAATTTTGGTTTCCTCAGGGTATATGCCTTGGAGGAGGGAATGACAACCCACTCCAGTACTCTTGCCTAGAAAATGCCATGGACAGAGCAGCCTCGTGGACTACAGTCCATGGGATCACAAAGAGTTGGACACGACTAAGCAACTAACACTCAGGGTATATGCCTAACAGTGGGATTGCTGGGTCATATGGTGGTTTTATTCCTAGTTTTTTAAGGAATCTCCATACCATCCTTCATAGTGGCTGTATCAATTTACAGTCCCGCAGAGTGCAAGAGCATTCCCTTTTCTCCACACCCTCTCCAGCATTTACTGTTTCTAGACATTTTGGTGATGGCCATGCTGACCAATGTGAGGTGATATCTCATTGTAGTTTTGATTTGCATTTGTCTAATAATGACCGGTGTTGAGCATCTATTCATGTGTTTGTTAGCCATCTAGTGACTTCTTTGGAGAAATGTCTGTTTAGGTCTTTCTCCCACTTTGTTGATTGGGTTGTTTGTTTTTCTTGGGTCTTGAGTTGTATGAGCTGCTCATATATTTTGGAAATTAATCCTTTGTCAGTTGTTTCATTTGCTATTATTTTCTCCCATTCTGAGGGTTGTCTTTTCACCTTGCTTATAGTTTCCTTTGCTGTGCAAAAGCTTTTAAGTTAAATCAGGTCCCACTTGTTTACTTTTCCTTTTATTTCCATTACTCTAGGACATGGGTCATAGAGGATCTTGCTTTGATTTATGTCATCAAGTGTTCTGCCTATGTTTTCCTCTAAGAGTTTTATAGTTTCTGGCTGTACATTTAGGTCTTTAATCCATTTTGAGTTTATCTTTGTGTATGGTGTTAGGAAGTGTTCTAATTTCATTCTTTCACATGTAGCTATCCAGTTTTCCCAGCATCATTTATTGAAGAGGCTGTCTTTGCCCCATTGTATATTCTTGCCTCCTTTGTCAAAAATAAGATACCCATAAGTGCATGGGTTTATTTCTGAACTTTCTATCTTGTTCCATTGGTCTATATTTCTGTTTTTGTGCCAGTACCATACTGTCTTGATGACTGTAGCTTTATAGTATAATCTGAAGTCAGGAAGGTTGATTCCTCCAGTTCCGTTCTTTTGCAAGACTGCTTTGGCTATTCAGGGTCTTTTGTGTTTCCATATGAATTGTGAAACTTTTTTGTTCTAGCTCTGTCAAAAATGTCATTGGTAATTTGATAGGGATCGCATTGAATCTGTAGATTGCTTTGGTAGTATAGTCATTTTCACAATATTTATTCTTCCTACCCAGGAACATGGAATATCTCTCCATCTGTTTTTGTCATCTTTGATTTCTTTCATCAGTGTCTTAATTTTCTGTGTACAGTCCTTTTGTCTCCTTAGGTGAGTTTATTCCTAGATATTTTATTCTCTTTGTTGAAATGGTGAATAGTATTGATTCCTTAATTGCTCTTTCTGATTTTTCATTGTTAGTATTTAGAAATGCAAGTTATTTCAGTGTATTGATTTTGTATCCTGCAGCTTTGCTAAATTCACTGATTAGCTCTAGTATTTTTCTGATACTGTCTTTATCATGTCACCTGCAAGCAGTGAGAACTTTACTTCTTTTCCAATCTGGATTCCGTTTATTTCTTTTTCTTCTCTGATTGCTGTAACTAGGACTTCCAAAACTATGTTGAATAATAGTGGTGAAAGTGGACACCCTTGTCTTCTTCCTGATCTTAGGGGGAATGCTTTCAGTTTTTCACCATTGAGAATAATGTTTGCTGCAGGCTGATCATATATGGCCTTTACTATGTTGATGTAGGTTCCTTTGATGCCCATTTTTGAAGAGTTTTAATTATAAATGTGTGCTGAATTTTGTCAAAGGCTTTTTCTGCATCTATTGAGATGGTCATATGGTTTTTATCTTTCAATTTGTTAATATGGTGTATCTTATGAATTGATTTGTGTATACTGAAGAATCCTTGGATCCCTGAAATAAACCCAACTTGATCATGGTTTATGAGCTTTTTGATGTGTTGCTGAATTCTGTTTGCTACTATTTTGTTAAGGATTTTTGCATCAATGTTCATCAGTGATATTTGCCTGCAGTTTTCTTTTTTGGTGTTTTGTCTCTGTCTGGTTTTGATATCAGGGTGACGGTGGCCTCGTGGAAGGAGTTTGGACGTGTTCCTTCCTCTGAAATATTTTGAGAGAGTTTTAGAAGGGTAGGCATTAGCTCTTCTCTAAATGTTTGATAGAATTCTCCTGTGAAGCCATCTGGTCCTGGGCTTTTCTTTTTTGGGAGATTTTTGGTCACAGCTTCTATTTCAGTGCTTATAATTTGGTTGTTCATAATTTCTATTTCTTCCTGATTCAGTCTTGGAAGATTGAACTTTTCTAAGAATCTGCCCATTTCTTCCAGATTATCCATTTTATTGCCACATAGTTAGCTGTTCATAATAGTCTCATAATCCTTTGTATTTCTGCATTGTCTGTTGTAACCTCTCCTTTTTCATTTCTAATTTTGTTGATTTGATTCTTCTCTTTTTTTCTTGATGAGTCTGGCTAAAGGTTTGTCAATTTTGCTTATCTTCTCAAAGAAACAGCTTTTAGTTTAATTAATCTTTACTATCGTTTCTTTCATTTCTTTTTTATTTATTTCTGGTCGGATTTTTATGATTTCTTTCCTTCTGCTAATTTTGGGGAGGGGGTGGGGTTGTTCTCCTTTTTCCAGTTGTTTTAGGTGTAAAGTTAGTTCACAACAATGAAAAGAATATGTGCACCTTTCTACATTTCTTCCTTCATTAATTCAAAAATAATTTATTTATTAAATATCTGCCATGTAAAGGCTTGGTTCCAGACATTGAGGATACAGCTGTGAACAAGCAGAGGGAAATTCATGTCTGCAAAGATCTTATAATCTACTTGACATCCTGACATGTGCGTGTGCTTAGTCGTCCGACTCTTTGTGACCCCAGCCTGCCAGGCTCCTCTGTCCATGGGATTCTCCAGCAAGAAAACTGGAGTGGGTATCCATTCCCTTCTCCAGGGAATCTTCCTGACCCAGAGATCAAAGCCAGGTCTCCTGCATTGGCAGGCAGATTCTTTACTGTCTGAGCCAACAGGGAAGCTCATAATCTAGTTGAAGGAGGCTAAAAAAGTAATCACAGCAAATAAGTAAAATGTTTAATAGTTGGTGATAAGTGCTATCAAGCAAACCAGCAAGAATCAAGAAGAACTGGTCTAACCCAGAGGAAAAGTAAACATACTCATCTCTGGGAGGTAGTTGTGCAACTTGGAGCAAGGCATCCAGGGAAGAGAGGCTGTTTCCCTCTCACGGACACTAGGAGATGGTTCCGTCTCAAGTAGATTCTGTCAAGTAATTCTTGGTGAGTAAAACCAGCAATTACACTCTTAAAAAGACTTAACTCCTATAAAAGGTGAATGCTCAAACTGAATGCTCTACGAAAAGGGAGAGAAGGACCTCTGTGATTAGGCCATCTGGATTCTGTAACCAGGGTGTGTTAAGCAGGGTATCAGAGGCCTAGAGTCCAGCTGAGAGGAACATTAGGATGCTTGATCAGAGGAATGGATAAAGAAGATATGGTACATTTATACAATGGAATATTACTTGGCCATTAAAAAGAATGAACTAATGCCATTTGCAGCAACATCCATGGACCTAGAGAGTGTCATACTGAGTGAAGTCAGACAGAGAAGGAGAAATATCATATGACATCCCTTATTGTGGAATCTAAACAGAAATGACACAGATGAACTTACAAAGCAGAAAGAGAGTCACAGACTTAGAGAACGAGCTTATGGTTGCTGGGGTGGGGGGAGGGGATATTTAGGGGGTTTGGGATGGACATGTACACACTGCTGTATTTCAAATGGGTAACCGACAATTTCCTGTATTGCACAGGGAACTCTGCTCAATGTCCTGTGGCAGCCTGGATGGGAGGGGAATTGAGGGGAGAATGGATACATGTGTATATGACTGAGCCCCTTTGCTGTTCACCTGAAATTTTCACAACATTGTTAATCGGCTATACCCCAATGCAAAATAAAAAGTTAAAAAAAAATAAAAATTTTAAAATGAGTATATAGGACATTTAAAAAAAAAAAAAATGCTTGACCAGACATCAAGGTTAAGTGCTTAGTCACAGCACCAGAAGGCACCTATCCCCTGACTGGAAGGATGATCCGGTAGTAGGAAAACAACTGCTAATTTATTCACAAAGGCTGAAGTATTTTAGGGTCTCCTAGCTAATCAGAGGGAATGTTGAGGGTCTGCCAGCTTGAGGATTATAGTTCCTGCCAAATTAACCCAGCAGCTGTTCTGAGAGTTTTGGGGCAACTCCAAACCTATCCAGTAGCTTCATTTTATGGACTTTATAGCCTGCTTCCCCTGGAGCAATGCAGAAGAGTGTTATGGGCTTCAAAGACACAGCAAGTGGCAGTCTTTCCATAATCTCTTCAGTGTACAAAAGCTCAGATGGAGGCTCGCTGAGCTTCAGAATAAGATATCAGAAATGATTGTTGCTCATTTCTGATATGATATTTTTTCCTATCATACTACGTGGCCATATATTAAACTTGTTTCTGATATATTTTGCATCCCACATTCTGTGCCTAATTAGAAGAGTGGCAACTTGACAGACTCCTTTCCTTCATCTTTTGCCCAGCATCTGTCATTCTTTTTGAGAGAGAAATTAGCAATATAATTTTATCATGCTATTGATTTACTTAGAAGTGGGATAAAAACCATCATCAGAACTTGGCATTGAGGAGCTATTTAATATTTTTCTTTTACAACTGCCAACCACAATAGATTCCTGGTCCTATATGAGTTTCCATTTGGATGGCCCAATGGGGACAACATTGTTCCCATTAGCTAGAGACTTGAATTGAGAATTTCTATAGAATTCTAGGATCAAACTAGTAAATCCTGAAGCAAATCAACCCTGAATATTCATTGGAAGGACTGATGCTGAAGCTGAAACTCGAATACTTTGACCATCTGATGTGAAGAGGCAACTCATTGGAAAAGACTCTGATGCTGGAAACGATTGTGGGTAGGAGGAGAAGAGGGCAACAGAGGATGATGTGGTTAGATAGCATCACTGACTCAGTGGACATGAATTTGAGCAAGCTCCAGGAGATAGTGAGGGACAGGGAAGTCTGGCATGCTGCAGTCCATGGGGTCACAAAGAGTCGGATATAACTTAGCAACTGAGCAACAGCAAAAAACTAAATAAATCATGTTAATGTGGAAGTAAGAAGAGAATGTGATACATTTAAATGGAGGTTGTTGAAGCCTGTCCCCATGTAGTTAAGGGTTGGAATCCATCATTTCTTGTTGAAGCCTGCCCCATGTACTTAAGGGCTGGAATCCATCCTTTCTTGTTGAAGCCCATCCCCGTGTAGTTAAGGGCTGGAAGCCATCATTTCTATCTTGAAAGACTAATTCTGGGATTACATATGGGTCCTAAGGATGCTGCATCCCAATTCAAACCTTCCTTCAGCCCCAGAACTTCATTACCTTCAGCTCTCCAGCACAATTCCAAGAGAAGCTGTAATATACAGTCAACTCGGCATTTGTCATGATTTAATAATTTCTTAGTTCCTATTGACAACCTGTTAGGGAGGTGGTGAGGGACAGAGAAGCCTAGCGTGTTGCAATCCATGGGGTCAGGAAGTGTCAGACACAACTTGGCAACTGAACGATAGCAACAAAAAGGCAAGTTTACCCTGAACACATGTCCCCCTGGCACGTTTCTACTTGTGAACAGTAAAGCACTCAAGAAATGCTTGAAAGACACAGCTGGACTCTGATCATTTTAATGGTGTTTCCATGATCAGCTGGAGAATGCCTTCTGGACTCCATTGCTCTGTTTATTACACCATGCTCTTTGGAATTGGGGGGGGGATAGGAAGAATGGCCCACTTTGTCAAATTTTTATTCCTTTGGATTTAAAAAGAAAGCATTAGTAGCATTTATGTTTAAATGGAGAAGAAAATGGCAGCCCACTCCAGGACGCTTGCCTGGGAAATCCAATGGACAGAGGAGCCTTGGCAGGCTACAGTCCATGGGGTCACAAAAGAGTTGGACGTGACTTAGTGACTAAACAACAAGCAAAGTGTTTAAATGTATTTTATCTTAAAACTTTTTGCATGATTGAGAAAGGCTATATATTTCTTCACATTCATTCATTTATTATTCATGAAATCAGAACACAAATAGACTGTCAGAAGATAGCCAAAGGGCTGAATTTAGACTAAGAGCCTCACTGTTACCATGTAAAGTGCCATAAAAAATTGAAATCATAATAATGGGGGGTATATATATGATTCTTCCTGAGGAAATGTCCCCCACGTCTCACAGAGCATTAATCATTATATCCATTTCTCTTTTCAAAGCTCCAGGCATTATTTTGGATTTTTTTTGTTGTTGTTCTCTGCTGAATGGTCAAATTATACTCTGACTGTGTATATTGCCTTGTACATTACAAATCTTTGTCAAATTTCCATGAAATGCTTCTGCAAAATGTTTTGGGTATTGCTGAATACTCTGTGTTATTCAGGAAAATGTAAATTTATAGACCTTTTCTTCAGATAATTTCTTAAAGCTATAAAAAGTAGATGCCCCCAAGTAACTTTCAATATTTAAAAATGCCAGTAACTGAGGGTTATTTTGCAGTCTGAAGGAGTCAACTAAAATTGTTAAATAAGCAACATCCAATGTGGTATTTATTGTTGAATTAGGATGCATTTCTTTGCTGGGCAATTATTCTTATTCTAATAAGTCTCCTCTAGCTAAATCTGCTTTGAAAAAGCAACTCTTGTCTTGACTTTTAAAGATGCATTTCAGTGTTCCTCCTCAATCAAGCACCAACCATGGATACACCAACCAGAGATTATCTGGAAAAGCATGCTTTCTAATTGTCCCCATGGATGAGAAAATCTGATCACTATGGATTTACAGAAGATTTAATTGTTAATGTCTAAGCCCAGTATCTTCTGAGACTGGTGGATACCTCCAGCAAATGGCTGGCCAACAGAATCCTGACAGTAATTTGTAAATGAAATTTGAGGCACTGACAGATAGTGTGTGACTGTAGACCTTCAGTGAATAGCATGATAGTTTAGTATAGCATAGTTGAACCCTGGGTTTGATCCCTGGGTCGGGAAGATCCCCTGGAGAAGGAAATGGAAGCCCACTCCAGTATTCTTGTCTAGAGAATCCTGTGGACAGAGGGGCCTGGCGGGCTACAGTCCATGAGGTTGCAAAGAGTTGGACACGACTGAGCGACTCACACTTTCAACTTACTTTTCCTCACAATAATCACCTGCAATGAACACTCACATTTTACAGATGAGGAAATGTTGGTAAGACAGTTTAAGAAATTTCTCAGACACATACATTTAGTAACTGACAGAGTATAAGCCCAAAGACTCCTTACAAAGCTTGTACTGCTAACCATGAAGCTAAACTTCTTGAGACTATAGCTCATTTTGTCTTGCAGAATATATTGTTCCAAGTAAGTTTCCATTTATCTTCTCTTATACTCAATTCTGCAGCCAAGTTCTAGCTTATAAGTTATTTTGGCCACAATTTAGAATTATATGCCAAAAATTTATTGACAAGGAATTTTAAATTTTAAAAGATTAATCAATTTTTTCTTTCAAATCTATTTTAAATAAAGCAGATTATATCTAAATAAATGTTTTAACTCACATAGCTATTTACTTATTGGATTAAAGAAAGCCATCTAACTCATCACTCAGTGATACCCAGGTTGTCATTTCCACTCTTGAATTCTGGCAAAAGTGGAGACATGTTACAATGAGTAGTTTGTATTGGAGGATGTTTCTGAGGCCATGTAACAAATATTTTAACTCAAAACAAAACATAAGCTTCTGTATCAAATAATGAATATGGAAACATTTTTAAATGGCTGTTGTTGGCTCACCAGTTGTGGGCTTTAGGAAAAAAGAAAAGACTAAATAAGAGAAAATAATACAGAAAGACTTGCATGAGAATACAGAAGAAAAATAGGCTATTAATTTAGCAATGACTTTGTTCTAATCATAACTAGAGGAGTCAGTTCAGTTCCATCGCTCAGTCGTATCCAACGCTTTGTGACCCCATGGACTGCAGCACACCATGCTTTCCTGTCCATCAGCAACTCCTGGAGCTTACTCAAAACTCATGTCCATCCAGTCAGTGATGCCATCCAACCATCTCATCTTCTGTCATCCCCTTCTCCTCCCGCCTTCAATCTTTGCCAGCATCAGGGTCTTTTCCAATGAGTCAGTTCTTCACATCAGGTGGCAAAAGTATTGAAGTTTCAGCTTCAGCATCAGTCCTTCCAATGAATATTCAGGACTGATTTCCTTTAGTATTGACTGGTTTGATCTCCCTGTAGTCCAAGGGACTCTCAAGAGTCTTTTCAAACACTACAGTTCAAAAACACCACAGTTCAAAAGTTCAGCTAGAGGAATATCAGACAGCCATCTTCTAGCCAAAAAAGTGCAGTGTGGTTCCATATTTTCTCCTCTTGAAAAGCAAGTTCAAGAATAAAATATCTGAAAGGGGAGTTAGATAACTTGAGTTCAGTACTATGTCCTGTACAGAATTGTAGTGTGGCATTGGGTTAACTGGATTCCCAGGTGATGCTACTGGTAAAGAACCCATCTGCCAATGCAGGAGACATGAGAGACACCGGTTCAACCCCTGGGTTGGGAAGATCCCCTGGAGGAGGGCATGGCAACCCATCCCAGTATTCTTGCCTAGAGAATCCCATGGACAGAGGAGTCTGGTGGTCTATAGTCCATGGGACCACAAAGAGTAGGACACGACTCAGCATATAGCAATTACTGTTACTAATTCAATAAATAGTTACGGGTTGCCTACTCTTTGCTTGGGATTTGAGAAATGATCAAGGCAGATAAAATTCAGACCCAGAGAAAACATTCTGGATAGGGAAACAGACAACAGACAAGTGAACAAATTAACATGTAATTCCAGGTAATAATAAGGGCAATGAACAAAACCAAAGCAGGGTTAGAGATTGGGATGTGACCAAGGGTACAGAGAGTTTTCAGTGAGGTGTTTAGGAAAGTGTAAGTCAGTCAGTTATGTTTGATTCTTTGTGACCCCATGGATTGTAGCCCACCATGCTCCTCTGTCCATAGGATTCTCTAGGCAAGAATACTGGAGTGGATTGCCATGCCCTTCTCCAGGGGATCTTCCCAACCCAGGGACTGAACCTGGGTCTCCCACATTGCAGGTAGATTCTTTACCATCTGAGCCACCAGGGAAGCCTATTCAGGAAAGGTCTGCCTGAAATGGTGACAATTGAGCAAAGACATGACTTGGGCAAGGAATAAGCTATGAGCAGACCTGGAGATTCTAGACAGAGGGAACAGCACATGCCTAGGCACCAAGGTGGGCGGTGTGGCTGGAGAGGAGTGAGTGAGAGGAAGAATTAGTGTGGACACTAGTGTGGAGTTGGTGGTGTGGACACAAGGCTTTCACTTGTAGGGCCATCATCCATTCAAATTTTAGTATATAGAGTGAGAAAGGGGTTGAGGTTCATTTTTCTATATAGATAATGCAGTTGTTCCAACACCATGTTTTAAATGGACTGTCCTACTCTTTGAAATATATTAATGCTTTAAAAGAAAACCCATCAATCATCCATGTATGTGTCTCTTTATGGATTCTCTCTTCCTCTTTGATGTTATCGTCTGTATTTATGCCAAAGCCACTCTGTGTTAATTACTTCAGCTTTTATTTATAGTTAGTCTTGAAATCAGGTAGTGTAAGCCTTCTGACGTTCTTTTTATCAGCGTCACTTTGGTTTTCTTGGGCGTATCTAACCACCACGGTTCAAGATGCAAGCTCTCTCGGTCCCCTCATTCCACTGACCTTCTGTATGCTGTGTGCACTGTACCAGCAATAAAATCTATCTTTCCCACAGTAACAGCTTTATCTGTTCTCTGCCAAGGGCATAATGCTGAGAAAAGTCAAAGAATCACACTAAAGTGACTCTAATTTCAGCTGGAGCCTTACTGCTGATTCATTTTGTATTGATTTCCTAACATGCCCACCCACATCAGGTATTCCAAAGCTGAAATATCCTTAAAGCTTTAACTACCCAATTCTCGGGGCTTCCCTGGTGGCTCGTGGTAAAGAATCCACTTGCCATTGCAGGGGACAAGGGTTCAATCCCTGGGTCAGGAAGATCCCCGGAAGACGCAAATGGCTAACCCACTCCGATATTCTTGCCTGGAGAACCTTACGGACAGAGGAGCCTGGCAGGCTACAGTCCATGGGGCCGCAGTAGAGTCAGACACAATTTAGCGACTAAACAACTGCAAAACACATGCACTTATGCAAATGAAATCCAGTTCAGAGAAGTTCATAGTCGTTTTAAAAGCCAAAATAAGGTCAGAGAGGCAAAAACACAGCCTGGGAAGTGAAGGCATAGGTAGGTGGAGTGACTTCAATATAGCACATAATATGTGTTTCTGTGATGATTGGGTGTGTATATGAACCTTAAAAGACTATTTTTCAGTCCCAAATGCAGAGCCCCTGCCTCACTCAATGCCACACCAACTGCCTGGCACCAGAAGCATTCCCTGGAGCCTTCAGGAGAGAGACCCCCAGCCTCTCCCCACTGCCCGCCCCCCGTCCTCTTGATCTTACAGCCAAATTGCTCTTGCCACTCAGCTTTATTCTACTGTAAATCAACATAACAGCCCAGTGATCATCATTATTTAAAGCAGTGTTTTCTATAGAAAAGAGGTCACAAGAGATGTTCAGAAAAATTAATCTTCATGGTTGTATGAGTTTGGAAAATACAATATACTATGTCTCCCCTTTTGAAAATTCATCAGGCACATTTACATATTAAAGCTTTAAAAAGAGAGTAGAAAAGCAATGAAAAAGACACTTTTATCCTTATTCAGTTCAGCAGTTACCAAACTTCTGTGCCTACATAACTTCATTTAATCTTTGTTTTAACCATTCACCCTCTTCCTTCCCCGGTGCCTTGGCCTTCTCATCATTCAGGAAGAAAAAAAGAAGAGAAGTGATCATGATACCTTTGAAGTATCCATATGGTATATTTGTGTTCACAGAATTTTAGAATTCAAAGGGACATCAGAGAACATCTAATTTAGTAGTTCTCAAACATTTTATCACAAAAAAATTTTTAACTTCTTCCCATATTTACACGTTTTGAGAGAAGTATCCTATCAATCACTCAATAAATGATTTCTCCTTTTTTATTCAGCAAAGGGTTATAGAGCTGCCTCTCAGAGCCTTTGATTGAGTTACATATTTATTTTGGTGGTTTAGTAGTTCTTGCAGCAAAATATCAAAAGATCTTGATATTTTATTTGGAAAACTTCTAAGTTTTCAGAAAAAAAAAAGAAAAGACTTCTTTCCATGATCTCCTAAGGGAAGATCTACATTACACCCGTGCTCAGCTATTTACGGATCACAAGCTTTGGTTTCTAAAAGACTGAATGTCCTACCTAGGGCCCACTGTTTTTTGTAGAACTGTAGACTATAAACTCACAGTTCCTAATTCCCTAATCCGTGATCTTCCTGTTGCCTTAGATGTTTCTCTAGAGTAGGGGTTGGCAAACCATTTTTATAAGGAGCCAGATAATATTTTAGTCTTTGTCAGTCATACAGTCTCTGTTGACACTGCTCAACTTTGCCACTGCTGTGTGAAAGCAGCAGTTGACAATACAAATGAATGCAACTCTGTTCCAATAAAACTTTATTTACAAAAGCATGGAACAAGCTGGATTTGGCCCCCAAGCAATAGTTGACCAACCACTTCTATAATGCACTCTGTCTTAGAGCTCCTGAGTTATAAGAATCACCTGGCCTTTGGGATGAGCTGGTGGGTTTCTCTGGTGGCTCAGACAGTAAAGAATCTGCCCACAATGCAGGAGAACTGGCTTTGATTCCTGGGTCGGGAAGATCCCCTGGAGAAGGGAATGGCAACCCACTCCAGTATTCTTGCCTGGAGAATTCCATGGACAGAGGAACCTGGTGGGCCACAGCCCCTGGGATTGCAAAGCATGGGCACAACTGAGGGACTAACGCTTTCATTTTTTCACAGATTCTTTCATCTCTTTTCTTTCTGATTCTAATGTAGGGTGAAGCCCAGGAATCTTCATTCTTTTCAAACATATCAGATGATTTTTTTGGCCAAGGGACAAGTTGGCAAAACACTGGCCTAGGGTATAGTTACCTTGCTTTGTAATATTAGGAAACCACAAATGTTTATTTCCATAAATAAATCAGGTTTAACTGATTAATAATGACTTTTCCAAAACATGTCAGGTCAAGGTTGAGTCAAGAGGACTTTAGTGTTTGGCTTAAATTTGATTTAGCAGATTAATATGATTTATGTTATTGATTTGTGGTTCAGTTTATGTTCCTGGTTGCTATGTGAGCTCTTAAATGATTTATTCCTGGTTCTTTAGCTGTTTATTAGAGTAGCTCAAAGAAGGATGCAGGCTCATCCTCTAAAGCAATGGTCCCCACCCTTTTTGGCACCAGGGACAGGTTTTATGGAAGACAGTTTTTCCACAGACCATCAGGAGGGCAGTGGTTTCAGAATGATTCAAGCACACTGCATTTATTGTGCACTTTACTCCTATTATTATTATATAACCTCCACCTCAGATCATCAGGCATTAGATCCTGGAGTTTGGGGATCCCTGCTCTAAAGGACCAGATGCCTGCTTAAGAAAATGTAAAAGATAAATGCGTATATATGTACATACAGATGATGTATATGTGATCTCACAAGAGAGATGATAGCTAATTAGAAATGAGGTTTTATAAAGCTATTAAATAGTAATAAGAATTAATGTGCTACTGCACCACTGAAAAGATACATGATTCTCACTTGATAATTGCCATCCTGGGAGGTAGGTCTTTTGTCCTCATTCTGTAGCTGAAAAAAACAGGCTCAAGTCACACAGCTGGTAAATGAAACTGGGACTTTTAAATGTCAAATTCTGTGCCCTTTCTCCTACAGTTGAGGAGAGAGGAGTAAAAGAAAGGTAATAACAGAAGCTAGAAGCATATATGAACCCAAAAAAAAAACTTCATCACGGAGTCCGTTTCTCCAGTAGCGTGTGAACAGAAGGAAATCCAAGACTCTTTAAGAGCCACTTCAAGAAACAGATTTGCAAAAAGTCTAAGTGTCTTCCAATCCTGTGACTGCTGTAGCGCAGACACTTTGCAGCTGTTAAGAACCCTTTCTGCAATTTAAGAAAACCAGGCCAACAGCCTGTGCTTCATGGAGATGAGGGAAGGGGCTGGGGAGAATTTGGTAAAGCGGTTCCCGTGAAGTCAGCAGGTGACTCCTCACCTGCCTCCCTGTAACGTCTTTCCCAGCTCTTCTCATCACAGCTTTCTGACAACCTGGCCAACACCTTTGCATCTTCGTGCATGCTGGTCCACATGACACCTTTCTAATTCTGCTGTAAGACACGACAGGATCCTAATGAGATGCCTTATTTACTGTTTTACTCCTTACCAGTCAGGGACTAACCAAAGCACAGCATTTAGTGCATGGAAGGGGCTGAATGAATTCAAGAAAAAAGGAGAAAGGGGGTGGGGTGGAGAGGGGAAGGAGAGACAGAAAGAGAGAAAAGAAAGAGAAAACATGACTGTCAACAGAGCACATGAGACATGACATCATTATTAATTGACAAAGAAATATCTTGAGTTTTTCCACCCCTTACTTTACTGGTTCTTTCCTGTCCCTACCCTAGAGGAGAATGATCTCCCACAATGTCCCTCATCCTTTTCTGATTTTCGTAGCTGGCTCATGGCCCTATTAATTGATGATGAGAGTCAACCGCTGGTTTCCAGGTGACCATGAGTGCATTGAGCAAATGTTTCTTGGTGGTCTTTTTATCTAGTTCTCCTGATTCCGGCATCTCTGCTCAATTTATTGCAAATGAAAATGTTTGACTAACCTACAGCATAGTTCTAGTAAAAAGCCTTTGATGTTTCCATATTGCCTAGTAAAATCTGAATAATCTGGCTGCCCCCCAAGCCCTTTGCATGCCAAGCTAGACTCACTTTCTGGCCTTACTGAGGACTACTGTCTTATTGCCAGCTGCCTGAGAAATTGCTGTTCACAGACATGCCCCGTCCGGTATTCCCACTCTTTTCCTTGTCAGTTCTCTTCCTGTTCTTTGAAAGGGGTTCTCAGATTCTAACTCAAAGAGAATCTGACTGCCTTTAAGCTTTCTCATCAGTTTGTGTTTTCCTGGCAAGCAATTTTTATCTCATTCTTGTGGCTCAGAGCTAAAGAATCCGCTTGCCAATGCAGGAGACACAGGTTTGATTCCCTGAGTTGGGAAGATCCCTGGAGAGGGAAATGGCAACCCACTCCAGCATTCTTGCCTGGGATATCCCATCCAGAGGAGCCTGGTGGGTTACAGTCCATGGGGTCACAAAGAATCAGACACAACTTAGCGACTAAACAACAGCTGCTGCATAGAGGCAAAGTTGTGTAAGAGCACTCTGGAGTCAGAAAGACTGTGCTGTATTCCACTCCATGCCACTGGATAAAATGCCCAGCCATTCAGAGTCTCTGTTTCTAAGCTGGCAGCATGGTTTCTACAGCAGTGTGATAGCTCAGTTTTGTTCATCTTATTTATTTTAAATTGAAGGATGATTGCTTTACAGTATTGTGTTGGTTTCCACCATACATCAACATGAATCAGCCATGAGCATGCCTATGTCCCCTCCCTCCCACCTCCCACCCAACCCCCCTGCCCCAGGTCCTCACAGAGCACAGGGTGTGCGCTCCCTGAGTTACATAACAAATCCCCACTGACTACTTTACATATGGTAGTGTATGATGATGAATGGAGAAAACAGCATGGTAGTTCATTTCTGCACAGCCAGCAACAGCTGAAAAACCTCCCTGCTCAGAGCAGAAGCTTAGTTACCTCTTAGCTGAGTGACAGAAGTAACAACATACTTTGGGAACAGAGAGAGGAGGAGACTGAGAAGGAGGATGGAAGGGACCATTGGATTGTAGGTGAGCTTTTGTATTTGTAGAAGCAGGACTCAAACTTTACTAAAGGCAGTGGCCAAGTGTCTGTGTTTGCTGAGTGGCTGACAAGATGTGAAAAAATAGTCTTATTCCAAGAGTACAAAAAGATACAACCATTTAGCCATCCGACATCTCTTTCAGAATGCTGTTCATTATTCTTTCTTTCTTGACAGTGTACTCTTAACCTGTTTTAAACAATGTTGGCTGCCCAGGAACAGATTAGTAAAATTGCATGCTGGATTTCCACTGGCTTTTACTTTTTTTAAATTTTAGCCAATTTAACAGATGGGAAATAAATCTCATAGGTATTCTTAAACACTTATCTTTTTTTGTTTGTATTTTTTTTTTCATTTATTTTTATTAGTTGTAGGCTAATTACTTTACAATATTGTAGTAGTTTTTGCCATACATTGACATGAATCAGCCATGGATTTACATGTGCTTCCCATCCTGATCCCCCTTCCCACCTCCCTCCCCATCCCATCCCTCTGGGTCTTCGCAGTGCATGAGCCTTGAGCACTTGTCTCATGCATCCAACCGGGGCTGGCGATCTGTTTCACACTTGATAATAAACATGTTTCAATGCTATTCTCTCAGAACATCCCACCCTCGCCTTCTCCCACAGAGTTCAAAATGCTGCTCTATACATCTGTGTCTCTTTTTCTCTCCTGCATACAGGGTTATCGTTACCATCTTTTTAAATTCCATATATATGCGTTAGTATACTCTATTGGTCTTTATCTTTCTGGCTTATTTCACTCTTTATAATGGGCTCCAGTTTCATCCATCTCATTAGAACTGATTCAAATGTATTCTTTTTAATGGCTAAGTAATATTCCATTGTGTGTATGTACCAGAGCTTTCTTATCCATTTGTCTGCTGATGGGCATCTAGGTTGTTTCCATGTCCTGGCTATTATAAACAGTGCTGAAATGAACATTGGGGTACATGTGTCTCCTTCAGATCTGGTTTCCTCAGTGTGTATGCCCAGGAGTGGGATTGCTGGGTCATATGGCAGTTCTATTTCCAGTTTTTTAAGGAATCTCCACACTGTTGTCCATAGCGGCTGTACTAGTTTGCATTCCCACCAACAGTGTAAGAGGGTTCCCTTTTCTCCACAGCCTCTCCAGCATTTATTGCTTGTAGACTTTTGGATAGCAGCCATTCTGACTGGCGTGTAATGGTACCTCATTGTGGTTTTGATTTGCATTTCTCAGATAATGAGTGATGTTGAGCATCTTTTCATGTGTTTGTTAGCCATCTGTATTTCTTCTTTGGAGAAATGTCTGTTTAGTTCTTTGGCCCATTTTTTGATTGGGTCATTTATTTTTCTGGAATTGAGCTTCAGGAGTTGCTTGTATATTTTTGAGGTTAAACTTTTGTCTGTTTCTTCATTTGCTATTATTTTCTCCCAATCTGAGGGCTGTCTTTTCATCTTGCTTATAGTTTCCTGTGCAAAAGCTTTTAAGTTTAATTAGGTCCCATTTGTTTAGTTTTGCTTTTATTTCCAATATTCTGGGAGGTGGGTCATAGAGAATCTTGCTGTGATTTATGTCGGAGAGTGTTTTGCCTATGTTCTCCTCTAGGAGTTTTATAGTTTCTGGTCTTACATTTAGATCTTTAATCCATTTTGAGTTTATTTTTGTGTATGGTGTTAGAGAGTGTTCTAGTTTCATTCTTTTACAAGTGGTTGACCAGTTTTCCTAACACCACTTGCTAAAGAGGTTGTCTTTTTTCCACTGTATATTCTTGCTTCCTTTGTCGAAGATAAGGTGTCTATTGGTACGTGGATTTATCTCTGGGCTTTCTATTTTGTTCCATCAGATCTATATTTCTGTCTTTGTGCCAGTACCATATTGTCTTGATGACTGTGTCTTTGTAGTAGAGCCTGAAGTCAGGCAGGTTGATTCCTCCAGTTCCATTCTTCTTTCTCAAGATTGCTTTGGCTATTCGAGGCTTTTTTGTATTTCCATACAAATTGTGAAATTATTTGTTCTAGTTCTGTGAAAAATACCATTGGTAGCTTGATAGGGATTGCACTGAATCTATAGATTGCTTTGCATAGAATACTCATTTTCACAATATTGATTCTTCCAATCCATGAAGACAGTATATTTCTCCATCTGTTTGTGTCCTCTTTGATTTCTTTCATCAGTGTTTTATAGTTTTCTATATATAGGTCTTTTGTTTCTTTAGGTAGATATACTCCTAAGTATTTTATTCTTTTTGTTGCAGTGGTGAATGGTATTGTTTCCTTAATTTCTCTTTCTGTTTTATCATTGTTAGTATATAGGAATGCAAGGGATTTCTGTGTGTTAATTTTATATCCTGCAACTTTATTATATTCATTGATTAGCTCTAGTAATTTTCTGGTAGAGTCTTTAGGGTTTTCTATGTAGAGGATCATGTCGTCTGCAAACAGTGAGAGTTTCACTTCTTCTTTTCCTATCTGGATTCCTTTAATTTCTTTTTCTGCTCTGATTGCTGTGGCCAACACTCCCAAAACTATGTTGAATAGTAGTGGTGAGAGTGGGCACCCTTGTCTTGTTCCTGACTTTAGGGGAAATGCTTTCAGTTTTTCACTATTGAGGATAATGTTTGCTGTGGGTTTGTCATATATAGCTTTTATTATGTTGAGGTATGTTCCTTCTATTCTTTCTTTCTGGAGCATTTTAATCATAAATGGATGTTGAATTTTGTCAAAGGCTTTTTCTGCATCTATTGAGATAATCATATGGTTTTTATCTTTAAGTTTATTAATGTGGTGTATTACATTGATTGATTTGTGGATATTAAAGAATCCTTGCATCCCTGGGATAAAGCCCACTTGGTCATGATGTATGATCTTTTAAATATGTTGTTGGATTCTGTTTGCTAGAATTTTGTTAAGAATTTTTGCATCTATGATCATCAGTGATATTGGCCTGTAGTTTTCTTTTTTTGTGACATCTTTGTCTAGTTTTGGTATTAGGGTGATGGTGGCCTCATAAAATGAGTTTGGAAGTTTACCTTCCTCTGCAATTTTCTGGAAGAGTTTGAGTAAGATAGCTATTAGCTCTTCTCTAAATTTTTGGTAGAATTCAGCTGTGAAGCCATCTGGTCCTGGGCTTTTGCTTGCTGGAAGGTTTCTGATTACAGATTCAATTTCTGTGCTTGTGATGGGTCTGTTAAGATCTTCTATTTCATCCTGGTTCCATTTTGGAAAGTTATACTTTCCTAAGAATTTGTCCATTTCTTCCAAGTTGTCCATTTTATTGGCATATAGCTGCTGGTAGTAGTCTCTTATGATCCTTTGTATTTCAGTATTGTCTGTTGTGATCTCTCCATTTTCGTTTCTAATTTTGTCGATTTGGTTCTTCTCCCTTTGTTTCTTGATGAGTCTGGATAATGGTTTGTCAATTTTGTTTACCTTTTCAAAAACCCAGCTTTTCGCTTTGTTGATTTTTGCTATGGTCTCTTTAGTTTCTTTTGCATTTATTTCTGCCCTAATTTTTAAGATTTCTTTCCTTCTACTAACCCTGGGGTTCTTCATTTCTTCCTTCTCTAGTTGCTTTAGGTGTAGAGTTAGGTTATTTATTTGACTTTTTTCTTGTTTCTTGAGATAAGCCTGTAATGCTATGAACCTTCCCCTTAGCACTGCTTTTACAGTGTCCCATAGGTTTGGGGCTGTTCTGTTTTCATTTTCATTCGTTTCTATGCATATTTTTATTCCTTTTTTTATTTCTTCTATGATTTATTGGTTATTCAGAAGCTTGTTATTTAGCCTCCATATGTTTGAATTTTTAATAGTTTTTTTTTTCCTGTAATTGAGATCTAATCTTACTGCATTGTGGTCAGAAAAGATGACTGGAATGATTTCAGTTTTTTTGAATTTTCCAAGGCTAGATTTATGGCCCAGGATGTGATCTATTCCAGAGAAGGTTCTGTGTGCACTTGAGAAAAAGGTAAAATTTTGGGGGTGAAATGTCCTATAGATATCAATTATGTCTAGCTGGTCCATTGTGTCGTTTAAATTTTGTATTTCCTTGTTAATTTTCTGTTTAGTTGATCTATCCATCGGTGTGAGTGGGGTATTAAAGTCACCCACTATTATTGTGTTATTGTTAATTTCCCCTTTCATACTTGTTAGCGATTGCCTTACATATTGTGGTGCTCCTATGTTGGGTGCATATATATTTATAATTGTTATATCTTCTTGGATTGAATCTTTGATCATTATGTAGTGTCCTTCTTTGTCTCTTTTCACAGCCTTTATTTTAAAGTCTATTTTATTTGATATGAGTATTGTGACTCCTGCTTTCTTTTGGTCTCCATTTGCATGAAATATTTTTTCCAAACCTTCACTTTCAGTCTGTATGTGTCTCTTGTTTTAAGGTGGGTCTCTTGTAGACAGCATATATAGGGGTCTTATTTTTGTATCCATTCAGCCAGTCTTTGTCTTTTGGTTGGGGCATTCAGCCCATTTACATTTAAGGTAGTTATTGGTAAGTATGGTCCCATTGCCATTTACTTTGTTGTTTTGGCTTCACGTTCATACAACCTTTCTGTGTTTCCTGTCTAGAAAAGATCCTTTAGCATTTGTTGGAGAGCTGGTGGTGGTGCTGAATTCTCTCAGCTTTTGCTTGTCTGTAAAGCTTTTGAATTCTCCTTCATATCTGAATGAGATCCTTGCTGGGTACAGTAATCTGGGTTGTAGGTTATTCTCTTTCATTACTTTAAGTATGTCCTGCCATTCCCTTCTATCCTTATGGGAATCCCTTTGTGTGTTATTTGTTGTTTCTCCCTTGCTGCTTTTAATATTTGTTTTTTGTGTTTGATCTTTGTTAATTTGATTAATATGTGTCTTGGGGTGTTTCGCCTTGGGTTTATCCTGTTTGGGACTCTCTGGGTTTCTTGGACGTGTGTAACTATTTCCTTCCCCATTTTAGGGAAGTTTTCAGCTATTATCTCCTTGAGTATTTTCTCATGGCCTTTCTTTTTGTCTTCTTCTTCTGGGACTCCTATGTTTTGAATGTTGGGGAGTTTCACATTGTCTCAGAGGTCCCTGAGGTTGTCCTCATTTCTTTTGATTATTTTTTCTTTTTTCCTCTCTGCTTCATTCATTTCCACCATTTTATCTTCTACCTCACTTATCCTATCTTCTGCCTCTGTTATTCGACTGTTGGTTCCCTCCAGAGTGTTTTTTATCTCATTTATTGCATTATTCATTTTTAATTGACTCTTTTATTTCTTCTATGTCCTTGTTAAACATTTCTTACATCTTCTCAAGCCTTGTCTCCAGGCTATTTATCTGTAACTCCATTTTGTTTTCAAGATTTTGGATCATTTTTATTATCATTATTCTAAATTCTTTTTCAGGTAGATTCCCTATCTCCTCCTCTTTTGTTTGGCTTGGTGGGCATTTTTCATGTTCCTTTACCTGCTGGGTATTCCTCTGCCTTTTCATCTTATTTAGATTGCTGTGTTTGGTGTGGCCTTTCTGTGTTCTGGTGATCTGTGGTTCCTTTTTATTGTGGAGGTTTCTCCCAGTGAGGTGGGGTTGGACGATTGGCTTGTCAAAGTTTCCTGGTTAGGGAAGCTTGCATCCGGTGTTCTGGTGGGTGGAGCTGGATTTCTTCTCTCTGGAGTGCAATGGAGTGTCCAGTAGTAAGTTTTGAGATTGGTCTATGGGTTTGGTGTGAGTTTGGGCAACCTGCATATTGATGCTCAGGGCTCTGTTCCTGCGTTGCTGGAGAATTTGCGTGGTATGTCTTTCTCTGGAACTTATTGGCTCTTGGGTGCTAGTTGGTTTCAGTGTAGGTGTGGAGGCTTTTGGACGATCTCTTATTACTTAATGTTCCCTGTAGTCAGGAGTTCTCTGGTGTTCTCAGGTTTGGGGCTTAAGTCTCTTGCCTCTGTATTTCAGTCTTATTCTTCCAGTAACCTCAAGACTTCTCCATCCATACACTACTGATAATAAAACTTCTAGGTTAATGGTGAAAAGATTCTCCACAGTGAGGGACACCCAGAGAGGTTCACAGAGTCACATGAAGAAGAGGAGAGGGAGGAAGGAGATAGAGGTGAGCAGGAGGAGAAAAGGGGACTCAAGAGGAGAGAGACAGATCTACGCAGTTCTCTGTTCCCAAAGTGTTCTCCATAAACCAGACACCCACAGAGATTCACAGAATTGGGTTGAGAAAAGAAGGGGGAGGGAGGAAATAGAGGTGATGTGGGGGAGAAAAAGGAGAGTCAAAAGGGGGAGAGAGTAATCAAACCTGTAATCACACTCCTGAGTACAAATGGGTACTGAAGGTTGGATTCTTAAATGTCCAAAATTGATATCAAATATCGAAAAACAAAGATTAAAAATCTAGAGTAGAGGTTAGACTCTTAAAAATACAATATTAAAAAAGAAAACAATAAATTTGAGAAATATATATGAAGTTTGCTTTAAAAATAGGGTCCCCCCCTTTTTTTTTTTTGCAAGGTTATAGTGGGTTATAAAAATGAAAATTAAGGAGTAATAGAGGACTTTTAAAAAAAAAAGAAAAAATGTTTTTTTAATTAAAAAAAAATAGTAAAAATATATCTAGGAATTTCTCTGGAGCTGTTGCGTGCAGTGTGGATTCGGTTCAGTTTCAGATAGCTCCTTGTTCCAGCTTACACTTTTTGATATCTATAGGCCCCTTCCAGTGTAGTCAGTGTTAACTACAGGGATTTTAATCTGTTGCAGCTGTCACTTCTAAAGCGGTTCCCTTTGTTTATTTGGCTTCTGTTTGCAGGTCTCTTCAGTGTCTAATTTCCGCCCTGACACAGGCGGGCGGAGGTGGTCTCTTGTTTAGGTTCGCTGGTTCAGTTGTGCTGCGGGGAGGGAGGGGCGCTGCAGACAAATGGCACTGGCGTGTGTGGGGAGCACTCGCAGTGTTCCGGCCACACTGGGTTTGCCCCTGCTCACAGCGCGTGCTTTCCCCGACTACACTGCTCAGGCTCCAGGCTCCTCTACAGGGAGCGGGCCCTGAGTTGTGTGCACTTCCCAGGCCTAAGTCGCTCAGGTTTAGGTTTTTCAGGTACTCCACAAAGGCGCAGACTTGGTTGGGCCTGCGTTTTGTGCCTTCCCCGCCCGAGCAGCTCAGGCAGCCAGGAGCTTGATGGGCGCACTCTCCCCGGGTGCAGCGAGCCTTCTCCCCTCCGCAGTCCCAGCCTCAGTTTCTGGGCGCGCCGGTCCGGTGTGCCTTGTGTTTCTTCTGGGGAGCTGATTTCTGTCTGCGACCCTCCCAGCAGATGTCAACCATTCAGAATCTCAGGAAGTCTTTGGTTAGAGACTGTTTGCAGTTTGGTAAGGGGTGCCATCTCTGGGGCGCAGTTTGCCCCTTTCCCTTCCCCCCTGCCTCCTGCCTCTGGCAGGGGATGGGCCGGTCCGCAGCCGACTAGCTCTTCTCTGGAATTGCTCAGTCCTTCCTTTGTTCTGCAGACGGCTGGCAGTGCCTTTGTTTATTTTTTTTTTTTTTCATTTATTTTTATTAGTTGGAGGCTAATTACTTCACAACATTGCAGTGGGTTTTGTCATACATTGACAAGAATCAGCCGTGGATTTACATGTATTCCCCATCCTGGTCCCCCCTCCCACCTCCCTCTCTACCCAGTCCCTCTGGGTCTTCCCAGTGCACCAGGCCCGAGCACTTGTCTCATGTATCCAACCTGGGCTGGTGATCTGTTTCACCCTAGATAATATACATGTTTTGATGCTGTTCTCTCGAAACCTCCCACCCTCGCCTTCTCCCACAGAGTCCAAAAGTGTGTTCTGTACATCTGTGTCTCTTTTTCTGTTTTGCATATAGAGTTATCATTACCATCTTTCTAAGTTCCATATATATGTGTTAGTATACTGTAATGGTCTTTATCTTTCTGGCAGTGCCTTTGGTTAGGGCTTTTCACAGGTTAATTCTCTCTCTCTTGCTATCCCACAGTTTAAGTTGCTATCTGCGTTAGCTCCCTCCGATTGCCCTCAGGGCATTCAGGCCCGGTCCTTACCCTAAGCAATGTCACCCGCCCCTCTCCATTCCGCCCCCACTTGCTGGTGGCCGATGCAAGCATCTGGGGTACTTTTCTGCTGGGAGTTGCTTTTAGGCATGTAATCTGTGAGTTTTATTTTTCCTCCCGGTTAGGTTGCCCTCTGAGATTCAAAACTTCCCCCAGATCCGCCAGTGAGAGGGTTTCCTGGTGTTTGGAAACTTTCTCTATTAGGACTCCCTTCCCAGGACGTGTCTCCGTCCCTAGCCCTTTTGTCTCTCTTTGTATCTTTTATATTTTGTCCTACCTCCTTTCGAAGACAATGGGCTGCTTTTCTGGGCACCTGATGTCCTCTGCTAGCAATCAGTAGTTGTTTTGTGGAGTTTGCTCAGCGTTCAAATGATCTTTTGATGAATTTGTGGGGGAGACAATGGTCTCCCCGTCCTACTCTTCCACCATCTTAGCTCCTCTCTCTTAAACACTTTTCTAAAAAAACTTTTTGGCTGTGCCACCGGGCTGGTGGGATCTGAGTTCCCCAATCAGGGGTGGAGCCAGCGCCCCCTGCAGCGGAAGCACAGTCTTAACCCCTGACCCGCCAAGAAAGTCCCTCTGTGTGCTTTAGAATAGAAGACGTGTTTCCTGCTTATTTCCATAGAAACTAAACGCAAGTTTAATGACAAAACAAACAGGAAGTAGTGCCAAAGTTATTCCATGAACAGTTTTCAATTAAACCATTGACTAGATGGAATACAAAAATATTTAATAGGCAACATAACTGCATTTATTTTTATATTTGAACAATAGCAATAATACCTTACACCAGTGGTTCACAGACCTTAGCTGACTAATGTTATTGAAGAATTAGATTAAATTTTACAGTCCAGAGCTACCCACAGAGCTTTTAATTGATTAAGTCTGGAACAAGGCTTAGAAACTGTTTAAAGAAACAGATGATAAACCACGAAAGTAATTCAAACTTGTTATTGTTGTGTATTTGTCATGATTTGTCTTGTGAGCTAGATTTCAGCTGCCCATGCTAATTCTGTTACATTAGAATCTGCAATAATAACACTGCCCCCAAATGACTATTATTTTATTTTTTGTCATATTCACTAGTTTATTTCAGATTTCACTTTATAAGTGATATCATACAGTACTTGTCTTTCTCTATCTCACTTATTTCACTTAGTATAATATCTTTCAATGCCATCCATGTTGCTGCAAATTAGAAAATTTAATTACTTTTATGGCTCAGTAGTATCCCACTGTATATGTGTGTGTGTAAGATGTGGACCATAAAGAAAGCTGAGCACCAAAGAATTGATGCTTTTGAACTGTGGTGTTGGAGAAGACTCTTGAGAGTCCCTGAGACTGCAAGGACACCAAACCAGTCAATACTAAAGATAATCAACCCTGAATATTCATTGAAAGGACTGATGTTGAAGCTGAAGCTCCAATACTTTGGCCACTGGATGCAAAGATCTAACTCATCAGAAAAGATCCTTATGCTGGGAAAGATTGAAGACAAGAGGAGAAGGGGATGACAGAGGATGAGACGGTTGGACGGCATCACCGACTTGATGGACGTGAGTTTGAGCAAACTCCAGGAGTTGGTGATGGACAGGGAAGCCTGGCATGCTGCAGTCCATGGGGTCGCAAAGAGTCAAACATGACTGAGTGACTGAACTGACTGACTGAAGATATGATATATGTATTCATTGTCTGTTGATGGACACTTAGGTTGCTTCCATATCTTGACAATTGTAAACAATGGTACTGTGAACATTAGGGTACATGTTTATGAATATTATTTAAAAATATGGTTTCTTGACTTGAATTTTCAACTAGCTCCTTAAATATCATTGTTTAATGACATAGGATCCTAAATCTCCATGAAGCCAACTGCTACCACAGCCATCTTGCCATGCACAAGCAATAGCATGGGAAACATAAGAAGTGTTCTGCAGAATAATTACCTGAGATGTGAAAGGTAATTGTGTGTTCTGTTCTCTTCCTTCCCAGCCACCTCCCTTACTCTGTTGAGAGCAAGAATGCCAATACATTTTAAAAAAAATTTTAGGGGAATTTAATAGCCCCTGAATTTTTGTCAAACTTAGGAAAATTCAAAGAATAGAATTTACACTTGAGCTCAGTAGCTGTTAGTTTACAATATTAACTGACTTCTTTTCCCTCTCCCTGTCTCTGTGTACCTCTCTGAACTTTTCAACTGAATTTTTGAAAGTGGGTTGTAGACATCATCATACCTACTCTGTATATTTCAATATTAAAAAAAAATTTATGTGAGTACAGTGCATTATCAAGGGCTTCCCAGGTTGCTCAGCTGTAAAGAATCCACCTGCCAATGCAGGCAATGAAGGTCCTGTCCCTGAGTTGGGAAGATCCCCTGTAGAAGGAAATGGCAACCCTCCCCAGTATTCTTGCCTGGAAAATACCATGGACAGAAGAGCCTGGCGGGCTGCAGTCCATGGGGTCACAAAAGAGCCAGACACGACTTAGCAACTAAACAACAATGCATCATCATATACAAGACATTTCATACTGATAAGATAATAGAGTCCCTATTTTGTATTCTGTTCTCCCAAAACTGACTCATTGCATTGTTTGTCATCTTTAATCTCCTTTATTTAATCTCCCCGCCTTTTTTCCTTTTTCCTTTTTGTCTTCCAAGATATTGAGATGATGGAAGAGAACAGGAACTTGTCTTTTACAATACCCCTCAGCCTGGATTTGTTGTATTTTCCCTCAGGTTAAACATTTTCTCAAGAATAACTGTGTAAGCGATTTGACTTGTTTCTCGCAGCCTGTCATTAGAAGGTGGGCAATGTCAGGTTGTCCCCTTATGGAGGTTTACAGCTGTTGTCCCTTTGAGATGGTAGACTTTGCCAAATTTCCATTCTGTAAAAGTAACTCTTTCCCTTCGCAATTAATATGTTTTCCTCACAAACATGAGCCCAGTGGATTAAATATCCATCGGTGATCATTGTCTGAATCAAATATCACACTGATAACCTCAAAACAGAGATTTTACCATGACTTCTATCTTTAGGTGGCCTTAGTATGTAAAGAAGAATTTTTCCTTATTATTTATGTATTTTTATTTGATTACTTTCTGATCTTAGTAGCATTATGGTCTCATGGATTCCTTTTATACTCAATGTTATAAACCATTTATATTATTTTAATTGAAATTTTTATTAAAGTTATTGCACATTCATGTGCAGTTGAAATAAATAAGAGCATTTTGTAAAACTGTAGTGTAATATCACAACCAGGATACTGACATTGTTATAATCCACCAATCTATTCAGATTTTTCTCCTCTGTGTGTGTGTGTGTGTGTGTGTAGTTTTATACACTTATCACCTGGGTAGGTTTGTGCATCCACCACCACAATCAAAATATCGACCCGCTCCAACATCACAAGGATTTCTCCTGTTACTCTTTTATAACCATACCCATCTCATCTTACCCCACCCCACCCCTGTCTCTAACCCAAAGTAATTGACCTCCATCTCTAAATTTTCACTTTCAAAGTGTTACCTAAATGGAATTGTACAGTATGTAACTTTTGGAGACTGTCTTTTGTCACTCAACACAGTCCCTTTGAAATTATCTTGTTATATGCATGTATATGCATGTTATATGCATGTAACAGGTAGAGTGATACCTCCCTGCATGTGTCAGTAGTTTGCTCCTGGGTGTTTCATTATGTGATTTCATTAAAATATGTTTAATCATTCACCTGCTGAAGGACCTATGGGTTGTTTCCAGTTTGGAGCCTTGACAATAAAGCTGATATAGATATTCATGTATAAGTTTTTGTGGGGCATAAGTTTTCGTTTACCTGGGATAAATGCTCAAGAGATCAGCTGCTGATTCAAATAGTAGATGCATGTTTTTTGGAATGCCTGTTCCATTTTACATGCCCCCCAGCATCTTTTGTTGTCACAATTATTTATTTTAGCCATTTCAATAGGCGTGTAATGATACCTCATTTTGGTCATAATTTATGTTTCCTTAATTGCAAGGGATGCTGAACATATTGTCATGTTCTTATCTGTCATTCATGCATTCTCTTCATTCATATATCTGTTTGCATCTTTTGCCCATTTTCTAACTAGATTTTTGTAATATTTTTACTGTTAAGTTTTGAGAGTTCTTTATACTGTCTAGATATTAGTGCTTTGTTAGATATGTGCTTTATACATTTTTTCTCCCAGTGGGTGGCTTTTATTTTCATCTTCTTTACATGAACTTTTAAAGAGAAAAAAGCTTTTCATTTTGATGAGGCCCAGTGTATCCACTTTTTCTTTTTACGAGTCATGCTTTTGATGTCAAACCTAAGGATTCTTTGTCTAGTCTTTGTGTAGAATTTTTTTTCTCCTTTTTATTAGTTTTATAGTTTTGCTTTTTCTTCTAAGTCTACCACCTGCTAAGACTGTACCATTGATTACATGTACATGTACATTATAGTTACATCGTATGCCTTAATGTTGAGTAGAGTGAATCTGTCGACTTTATTATTCTTTGTTAAGGGTGTTTTAGCTATTCAAAATCTCTTGATACTGATGCTGACTGTTATGTCTTCAGTAGTAAAGTCCTTTTTCTCTGACCCAAGAGTTTCTTGTCATCAGCCAGGATCCATGAAAGGGTAACAGGTGGAATTGCTATCAGTTCAGTTCAGTTGTTCAGTCATGTCCGAATCTTTGCAACCCCATGGACTGCAGCACGCCAGGCTTCCCTGTCCATCACCAACTCCCAGAGCTTACTCAAACTCATGACCATCGAGTTGGTGATGCCATCAAACCATCTCATCCTGTTGTCCCCTTTTCCTCCCACCTTCAATCTTTCCCAGCATCAGGGAAAGATTCAATCTCTTCAATCTTTTCCAGTGAGTCAGTTCTTTGCATTAGGTGGCCATAGTATTGCAGTTTCAGCTTTAGCATCAGTCCTTCCAATGAATATTCAGAACTGATTTCCTTTAGGAGGAACTGGTGTGTTCTCCTTGCAGTCCAAGGGACTCTCAAGAGTCTTCTCCAACACCACAGCTCAAAAGCATCAATTCTTCAGGGCTCAGCTTTCTTTATAGTCCAACTCTCACATCCATCATGACTACTGGAAAAACCATAGCTTTGACTAGAAAGACCTTTGTTGGCAAAGTAACGTCTCAGCTTTTTATATACAGCATCTAAGTAAAGAAGCTAAATCTTAGTTCCTTCATAGTTAATGATATTGTTATATGAATGTACAAACAGAGAAATTAGATTCAAAGCTAGATGAATATCACCATGGAGAGTAAGACACCTAAGACTTTAGAGAAAGGTGTGTGTGTGTGTGTGTGTGAGAGAGAGAGAGAGAGAGAGACAGTATGATCTTGTTTCTTCAACACACTACTCCCCACTTAGCCCAAGTACTTCCCATGTTCCTATAAACTTTTAGGTGAAGGTATGGAAAAGCGGATTCAAATGCATTAAGGAGACCTCGGTGACATGGAAGCTTATGCCCCTACATGTTTAGAAGACTCATCTGAAAACAGAAGTCCTGGAAACCAGCTCCATGCCATCAGGGTAATAGCATGTGGCGGTAGAAACAGTGTGGTAGAAAATGGGATGAAAGGGCCACAGAAAGTCCCTCCTCTGACTGCAGACAGGGACAATGCAAATGGACCCTACTTGTAAAGGCAATGGTTTGAACCACCCAGGCAGAGTGAGAATGAATTAATCTTTATTCATTTGTGCATGTGCCACTTTGTTTTAGAACCAGTGTACAGTGACTTAGAGGCTATAAGATACTTAAGTTTAGAATCATCACAAAGCTTGGGACCTCCTTTTTTTTCTCTTTTTCTTGTTGAAAAGCACTTTCAAAATTTTGTTTTACCTTTGTCTCCATACACCTGGAAAGCAAAACTATGATCACATTCACATCTTCATAGGGATTTTAGTTTCCTACAGTTGTGTACTATAATAGCTGAGGTAACGATTTTAAAAAATTCAAAATTATATTGTGCTGAATTTCAGAATATTTGTAAATTAAGTGCAAACCAGGGTTACAATGTGTTTGCTCCTGAAAACAAACAAACAAAATCAAAGCACATTTTCTTTACCTTTTATGTTGGGAAAATAAAGGATTGGAAGGATAAATTCACGATCCAACACTGAGTATGATGCTAGCTATGGGTTTATCATATTTGGCCTTTATTCTGTTGGAGTACATTCCTTCTATACCCATTTTATTGAGAATTTATTATCATAAAGGGATGCTGAACTTTATCAAAATCTTTCTTTCTGCTTCTGCTGAGATGACCATATGCATTTTATCTTTCATTTCGTTAACGTGTTGTCACACTGATTTGTGGATGTTGAGCCATCCTTGCATCCCTGAAGTGAAACCCATTTGATCATGGTGTGTGATCTTTGTAATTATTATTTCATTCACTTTACTACTATTTCGTTCAGGATTTTTGCATCTTTGTTTATCATAGATATTGACCTGTAGTTTTCTTTTTGTGTGTGTTGTCCTTGTCTGGTCTTGGTATCTGGGTAGTGTTGGCCACTTAAAATGAGTTAAGAAGCATTCTTTCCTCTTTTTATGTCGTGAATTTGTTACCAAGCTGAAGTAGCTACAGGGCCTCTCTGGTGGTTCACTGGTTAAGCATCCACCTGCCAATGCTGGAAACACAGATTCGATCCTTGGGTCGGGAAGATTCCCTGGAGAAGGAAATGGCAACCCACTCCAGTATTCTTGCCTGGGTAGCTATAGTTATTTTTACTAGGTAGCTATAGTTATTTTAACAGTTATGCTATAATTAAGTATTTAACAACTAAATCTGGTATAGTGTTGTAGTTTTCCAATTCTGTCCATTTTCATGTTAGTCAAAGCTTCGTGTTCTTTTGCCTTTTGTTTCAAATAGAAGAGCTCCTTTCAACATTTCTTCTAAGGCAGGTCTGGTGTTGATGATCTCTGCCAGTTTTTGTTTGCAAAAGCCTGTGTCTCTAGATCATGTTTATAGAGTGTTCTTAGATGACAGTTTTTAATCTTTCAGTATTTGAGAATGTCATTCCACTCCCCCCAGCCTGTAGGGCTTCTACTGAGAAATCTCTAGGGCAGTTTCTTTGCCATCCATTTTTCCCCTGGTTACCTTTAAAATTCTTTGCCATGGACTTCTGAGAGTGTTCTCTTAGCTCAGTGGACTTGTATATCCGGTTCGTTCCCCAGGTTTGGGAAGTTCTCTGCTATTATTTCTTTAGATAAACTCACTGCTCTCTTCTCTTCTCCTCTGGATACCTGTTGTCTTAACATCGCTCTTCTTAATAGAGTTGGATAAAGGTGTAAATTTTTGTTTCCATTTGTTAGCTCTTAATTCTCGCTCCTCTTCTATCAGTATTATTTATAGATTTCTATTTTCAAGCTCATGAATTCCCTCTTCCATATGGTCTTCTCTACTCCCAATGCTTTCTAATGCATTCTTCATGAACTCCTTAATTGAGTTATTTAGTTTCAGAATTTCTTTGGTTCTTTTTTTAAAGTCTCAGTATCTTTAGTAAAGTATGTCTTCTGTTCATTAATTTGATTCCTGAGCTCATGGAACTGCCTTTCTGAGTCTTCTTGTAGCTCATTGTTTCTTCAGGGTCGGGATTTTTGAATTCTCTATCAGATTGCAGTATTCCATGACCTTTATTTTGGTTTCTGAAGAACTGTCATTTTCTTTTCTTGATGCCATGTTACTGAGGTTCTAAAAAGTGCCTGATGAGTTGTTCTTCTTGCTGTTCCTCTTGAAATAGCAAGCACCATTCTTCTTTAACTAAATTATAAGAGATTCCTGATTATAAGAGAATTCCATGGACAGAGGAGCCTGGTGGGCTACTACCCACGGGGTTGCACAGAGTCGGACACAACTGAGTGACTGAGCATACAACACACACACACACAGAGTGATTCGGCAGGTTGGTGGTTAGGGCCCTTTCTCTTCTTTTCCGGTGCGCGGCGCTGGGGGCACGTTTTTGGTGTCCTCACCTGGGCTGCCTCTGGTTGCGTCGGAGCATCTTGTCACTGCTTGTGCCTCTGGGTAGTTGGTGCCTTGATGCCGCAGGTGTCACCGGGGTTGCCACCCGGGGCACAAGGATGGCAGGCCCCTACACTACGTTTGGGGTCTCCGGGGTCACAAGCTCTGCCGCTACAGGGGAAGAAAGGGGCGAGGGGGTGCTGGGTCATACGTGTGTCTGCCGTGGTGAGGTTATCAGGCCCACAGGAGCCGCCACTCTGGAGGACCGGGGGGCAGAGTTGCTAGAGCCTCTGCAGCCATAGGAGGGGGTCACAGGCGCCATGGCCACTGCAGCGCATCTCCCCGTGGCCGTGTGCAGCCTCAGCCAGAAGGCTGGGCTCTGGGGCACTGCCTCCCTTGCTGCTGCAGACTCTCTGGGGCTGTGGGCTCAGCTGCCGCTGCTGGGAGTCCAGGACTGGAGGCACCTCGTCCACTGTTCCTGTGGTTCCGCCTCCTCTGTGTGTTCCCGTTCACCCACCTGCAGATGCGTCGGTGGGTGCAGTTTTCCAGCATCCTGGCATGTTGGACAGAGGCACCTTTGTTACTTTATGGATGTCTTACAAATTGTAGATTGAAAGGAAGAGACAATGGGAACATCTCACGCTGCCGTGATGCTCTAGTATCTTCAGAATAAGGACTGAGAATTAAACAGTGTGAGGGTGTGGGAATGAGTGCACTGAATGTCCCATAGTAACTGGTAGGAAGCACCTCGGTGCCTGGGATTCCGCAGTCTGGAGCATGCAAGTTTTCCTTGACTAAGTGCCAATATGCGTCTGCTTGTACCTAGACCTGAACCATGGGAAGTAATCAGAACGGCCTCCTATTCCCATCAGCAATTGGAAACAGTAGTAAATTCTTTTTTCTTTCTTGGTTTCTATGCAGGAGGTCAAATCCCTGGCCAATTTCAGATGTACACAATTTTTTAAAACCTGTAAGTTGAGAGAGAACATGAGCTGAATTCACTAAAAGAGAGAGAGACAAAGTTTGTGCTGTTAGCACACAGTCCCACTGGATATGATACCACTGGAGCATAGCGTTATCCAGATGGCATCGCCTGATCATTTCCCGGCACCAGAGTTCCCCTGACTTTTCTCATTATCCATACAACTTCCCATTTGAGGGTCGGTGACTGCATCTCTCTCTAGGAATACAGGCAAACCTCAGGCATGAGAGGGAGGTTAGTACTTTTTCAATATGTATCACTCATTATATTTAAAAGGCTCATCTATGTGTAAAAAAGAAAAATAGTAACTTTATATTAAGTACTTTGTGATGATATAAACCAAGTCCCTGGTCAGAGGTCTAAAAACAGATGCTTTTCATTGAATGGCCTGAATTTGCACAAATCCACAGTAACGACGAGAAAAGGGGTCCTTCATCTGGGACGTGGCCTGTGGTTGCATCACTGGCAGGAGTTTGCCCACTTCTTTTAAGATGAAGAAACTTGTCAGCCTCAATAGATACTTCCAGAGCTTGGCAATTAATTTATGTTGCCATGAGGAAATTCTTCTGCATGACTGTCTTTTTTAAATAGTTGAGTCACAGAAAATTCTGACTGTATAATTAGAAAGTGCAAAATAGAATCAATTGAAAATGGATTTAAATTAATGAGTTTAGTAAAGTGGCTTGATAAAAAATCAATACATGGAAATTAAGGACTTACAAAGAAGCAATACATATTTATAAAAGGTAATAAAAACAAATTACTGTATTTGAAATGACACTCTCATCATATTCTTAAAAGTAAACAATTTGGGAAACATACAAGATCTGAATAAAAATATGTAAGTCTCTATAGAATGTAAGTTATGTTTAATCTTCCTATATTCATCTATTTGTGCACTGGAACCCTAATAATCACAATTGAAAAAATAAAACATGAGCACTGATTCTAACATAGATCTTTCAAGAGACACCCGTTTAGAGTCCCCTGCATGAAGCGTAGATGCCCAAAAACCACCAAGGAATGGATTTCCTTTCCAAGAAAAGGTACCTAGGATTAACACTTTGTGACCCCTGTCTTTTGTTCTTAGGTAAAGTAGGTCAATGAGACAGGCACACGTAAGACAAGAATTTCTGAAAATTCCTTATAAAGTTCCCTTCCTGTTAAAAAAAAAAAAAAAAAAGCACTGTTGATTTTATGTATCTGTGAATAAAATATAGGGAGTACTGCTTCTGGTGTGTCTTGGACCACAGTGTACTCACAAATGAGAGTGAGAGGTGACGGAGGGTCAGGATACCCCTGCCCTGATCATGGACTCCAGGTTCTGGCCCAGGGAGCAGACAGCAGTCCAGTCATCGTTCCCCAAGCCCGGGTGAGCCACGCCAGCCCAAACAGGAAGGAGCCGTGCAGATGTCTGGAAGTTGCTTGCTATGCATTTAATATGGAATAATAGAAAACTGAAAAGACTTTCACAAGTTTGTGTCTTGGCTTCTCAAATTTCCAGTCATATTTTGGTTAAAATGGATCAAAAATGACCATATCCGGTGAAGGGGAGAAACCCTTGCTACCCAAGGAGTATAAAGTTTCAGTTAAGTAAGGTATTAACTTGTACAGATCTTCTGTACAACAGTGTAACTGCAGTTCACAATACTGTGTTGTACACTTGAAAAATTAAGAGGACAGACCTCTTAATAAGAACCCTGTGAGTGTTCTTACCAAAATTAAAAAAGGAAAATGCTAAAAAATAAGAAAAATTTGTATAAAGACAGGGGAGAAGAAGAGACTTGTCCCACTTGATAGCAAAACTTACTAAGAAGTCGTGGTTGTTATAACTATGTTTTGGGAGTGATGGAGTAAGCAAACAGACCCGTATCAGAGAGGGCCAGAAGGAATAGTCCAGAAAAGATGTATGAGCATTTGAAACTTGGTTGAGAATATATGTGAGGAAAAGCTGTTGATTTTCCTTTAATGTTTAATCTATAATTTATCTAGGCATTGGATTCTAGACTGATAAAAATTTATCTTATAATTCTGAAGACATTTTCCCATTGCATTCTTGCTTGTGATGCTGCAGCTGAAATAGCCATTTGTGATAGATGATTGTTGCATGTGGCATACTTTTTTCTCTCACTGAAAGATCTCTGAGTCATCTCTTTATTTTTGATACTCAAAAAGGGAGCTTGATTCCTGCCTTTCATCATTGGAAGTCTTTAAAATATTATTTGACAATTTCTTCTGTTATTTTTCTCATTCCACTGATTGATAGAGAGTCTAATTATTTTTGCAGCTTCTAATCTTGCCTCTCGGTCCGTTTGTTTCATGACCTGTAAAATATTGACGGTACTGTTGTGCCTTCTAACTGCTTTGTTGTCCTTTTACCTCTGCTGTTCTTGGCGCCTCTGTTGTTAGCAGGGGTCTTCATAGAAAAGATGGGTGCACATGTTTGTACATGCTGTAATGGGAAGTCTTCTGTATTGATGACTTCTATTTCCTCTGTGAAGTAGGACAGAGATTCCTTTGTTGATCAACAAAGGATTGAGAAGGCAGTGAGAAAGGCTGGCATTCCTCTCAGAGGTGAGATGGAAATGAATCACGGAAATGAGCTCACCCCACAGATGAATATAATGTATTAATATAAGCTACTTGCATAAGCAAAGAACACCAAGCTGGGATTAGACTCACAGTTTATCCAGAGGTGCTTACTGCTTTAGGATTTTGAAGGAGGCAAAACTGAAACAGTGTTTTTTGTTCAGACACTTTAAGAATAGCAGGCTTATAAGATTTCCAGAGGAGACTAAAAACTTTCTGAAGATGAAATTGCAATAAAGCAGTACAAACCATATGAAAAAGTCACAAATGAAAGAAAGTCAGCTGATTGAACAAAGGTATATTAGCACCCTAAGAACCAGAAACAATAGGAAAAGTTTAAAAAGAATCTTAAATATTACACTTGCATTTAAAATAAATATGATAAGAAGCAAATAGATATCACATCGGAAGAACTTAGTAATATAAAAACAGGATGTAGACAAAACAAACCAATAGAATTTCTAGATATTTTTTAAGTCACTGAAATAGAAAGGAGTGAAAAAAACAGAAGAGATTGCAAGTTAATTAGAAGATGAATCTGAGGAAAGCACGTCCAGTCCAGTTCAGTCGCTCAGTCGTGTCCGATTCTTTGCGACCCCATGAATCGCAGCACGCCAGGCCTCCCTGTCCATCACCAACTCCCGGAGTTTCCCCAAACTCATGTCGTCCAACCATCTCATCCTCTGCTGTCCCCTTCTCCTCCTGCCCCCAATCCCTCCCAGCATCAGGGTCTTTTCCAATGAGTCAGCTCTTCGCATGAGGTGGCCAAAGTATTGGAGTTTCAGCTTCAGCATCAGTCCTTCCAATGAACACCCAGGACTGATCTCTTTTAGGATGGACTGGTTGGATCTCCTTGCAGTCCAAGGGACTCTCAACATCTTCTCCAACACCACAGTTCAAAAGCATCAATTCTTCGGTGCTCAGCTTTCTTTATAGTCCAATTCTCACATCCATACATGACCACTGGAAAAACCATAGCCTTGACTAGACGGACCTTTGTTGGCAAAGTAATGTCTCTGCTTTTTAATATGCTATCTAGGTTGGTCATAACTTTCCTTCAAAGGAGTAAGCGTCTTTTAATTTCATGGCTGCAATCACCATCTCCAGTGATTTTGGAGCCCAGAAAAATAAAGTCAGCCACTGTTTCCACTGTTTCCCCATCTATTTGCCATGAAGTGATGGGACCAGATGCCATGATCTTAGTTTTCTGAATGTTGAGTTTTAAGCCAACTTTTTCACTCTCCTCTTTCACTTTCATCAAGAGGCTCTTTAGCTCTTCTTCACTTTCTGCCATAAGGGTTCTGTCATCTGCATACCTGAGGTTATTGATATTTCTCCCAGCAATCTTGATTCCAGCTTGTGCTTCTTCCAGCCCAGCATTTCTCATGATGTACTCTGCATATAAGTTAAATAAGCAGGGTGACAATATACAGCCTTGACGTACTCCTTTTCCGATTTGGAACCACTCTGTTGTTCTACATCCAGTTCTAACTGTTGCTTCCTGACCTGCATACAGGTTTCTCAAGAGGCAGGTCAGGTGGTCTGGTATTCCCATTGATTGAAGAATTTTCCAGAGTTTATTGTGATCCACACAGTCAAAGGTTTTGCCATAGTCAATATAGCAGAAACAGATGTTTTTCTAGAACTCTCTTGCTTTTTTGATGATCCAGCGGATGTTGGCAATTTGATCTCTGGTTCCTCTGCCTTTTCTAAAACCAGCTTGAACATCTGGAAGTTCATGGTTCACATATTGCTGAAGCCTGGCTTAGAGAATTTTAAGCATTACTTTACTAGTGTGTGAGATGAGTGCAATTGTGCAGTAGTTTGAGCATTCTTTGGGGTTGGAATGAAAACTGACCTTTTCCAGTCCTGTGGCCACTGCTGTTTTCCAATTTGCTGGCATATTGAGTGCAGCATTTTCACAGCGTCATCTTTCAGGATTTGAAATAGCTCAACTGGAATTCCATCACCTCCATTAGCTTTGCTCGTAGCAATGCTTCCTAAGGCCCTCTTGACTTCACATTCCAGGATGTCTGGCTCTAGGTGAGTGATTACACCATCATGATTATCTGGGTCGTGAAGATCTTTTTTGTATGGTACAGGAAATCAGGAATGCAGCACAAAATGTGAAGAGACAGGAATATTAGGTTATGGGACATAACTTTCTTTAAAAGAGAAAGCAATTATCCAAAATATTCTTAACATACCTCTGACAAGATTTCCAAGAAAGGAACAGAGTGAATAGGAGAGAGCCAAAACTCAAAATAGCTGAAAAAAACTCAGAGCTGAAGAAAGATATGTGTCTTCAAGCGTTAACATCAAGCCAACCTGTGCAAGATTAAATATAAAGCAAAAAAATCCTAATAGCAACACCCCCAAAAAATCAGACTACCTTTAGCAAGAAATGGCAGATGAATAGATGACCTTAATATCAACAGCAAGACACTAGAAAAATATTTTTTAAATGCTGGAGAAAAATAACTGTCAAAATGTCATTCAAGAGTGAAGGTAGAGAGACATTTTCAGAAATATGAAAACTAAGGAAATGTTTTAACCTGACACTTCACAGAAAGAAGAACTAAAAATGTATTCTTTAGGAAGAACGAGACTGAAAACAGAAAGAAGGTTGCAAGTCTCAGTGATGAGAGTGGTTAAGGATATAGGTGCCAGAGTCAGCCTTGCTGTGTGGCTAAGAGGAAAATCACATACCTCTCTGTGCTTCAGTTTCTACATATAAAGTAAAAATGAAAGTGATAATAGCAATTGCATCATGAGTTTCTTGTGAGAGGGAAACAAGTCAATACTTGCAAAGCACTTTCACATGTTAATAATATTAATACAAGTCCAATAAATGTTGGCTAAGAATATAAATAAACAATTGCTAAATTTGGAGTAACTTGTATATAAAATGCTAAAAATAATCACTATTTTAGGACTTTAAAGATAGGAGACTTAAAATAAGTTACAAATGTTGGAAGATAATATGGTATAAAGAGGAGAGGAAATTATTGAAGTGTTTTAAGATCACCTTTTTCTTCTACATGAGAAGGGTGGAAAATAAAGAAAATGCAGCCAATGCTATAGGATGGTGTGGTCTCCACACCAGCAGCATAGCAGGGAACTTGTAAGGAGTGCAGGTTCTCAGGCCCCACTTCAGAACTGCTGAATCAGGACCGCTGTGGGTGGGGGTCGAAGAATCCACTGAACAAGCTCTCCAGGTGACTCGAAGGCTCAGCAAAGTCTGAGAACCTCTGGTAGAGAAGAGAATAAGGAAAGGTGCCAGGAGAGGGGGCAGTTGCAAGTGGAAAACTTGAAACAGTTGATAAAAATCCAAATAAATATAAATATCTGCCTGTGTTTTTAAAGAGATATCACATTGGTTTGAAAAATCTGGTTTTATGCTTCTTACAAGACAAACACACACACAAGTTAGGTCCCAGGTGATGGAAACAAAAGGAATGAAAAAAGATGATTTGTACCTTGTTGTTCAGTTGCTCAGTCGTGTCCAACTCTTTACAACCCCATGGACTGCAGCACGCCATGCTTCCCCATCCTTCACCATCTCCTGGAGCTTGCTCAAACTCATGCCCATCGAATCGGTGATGCCATCCAACCAGCTCATCCTCTGTCGTCCCCTTCTCCTCCTGCCTTCAATCTTTCCCAGCATCAGGGTCTTTCCCATTGAGTCAGGTCTTCACATCAGGTGGCCAAGGTATTGAAGCTTCAGCTTCAGCATCAGTCCTTCCAATGCCCTCTAGTTCCTTTAAGGGGATACTTTTTCCTACTCTGAACATTTGAAAACATATTAAAAGCAAATACACACAGTTTGAAAGCTTCCTTCATACTCTGCAATCGGATGGTAGAACTCTCTACATGTGCAATCACTGCATCTGGTTCGGCTGCCCCCAAATCCACTCGGAAAGGGGGCTCCTGGCAGCCGGGTTCCCGCCACCCCAGCTCCTAACCCCGTGGGTCCACCTCCACTTTCTCTGCTTCTGACTTTTCAGAAGAAACTAGCAACATCCAGGCTTTCCTATTACAAAAGGTGATTGTTTTAAAAAGCAGGCAGGTTAAAGTATTAAAAAATAGGGTCCGTAAGAGGGAGAGTAAGTGACCAGGAACACTTGGGAAAGAAGGCTATACATGCTGTCATTTTGCAAAAGAAGATAATCACAAAATGGTACGTGTTTCTGCATGATATATTCCTTTGTGTTTTTATTTAAGAGTCAATTCCCTGAGAGAGTATGCACAATGCTCACGTTTACCAGTGGAATTTTGTCAGTTAAGCCACCTGAGATAAAGTCAAGGGCGCTGTGGACAGGGGCAGGCCGGCCGTTAAACTCGGTGAGGGTAGTAAGAGCCTCCGACTGCAGTGGCACGCACCGCCTGGAGCTTTACAGCCCTGGTGTGTCTGGGAAATGGCTAAAGGGACCTCAATCTGGGTGGATCTGCAGTTACTTGCTAGGAGACTCTCTTTCTGGACATTGAGTAAGTGCCAAGTTTTAAGCATAGTTGGATGAACAGTAGAAATCCCGGGTTGCGTTATGAGCAGTGAAGGGCAGAACTGGGTCGGCTGATGCGGAGGCTCGGGGCGTGTCCCTGACGAGTAAGGAGCGGAGGGGCGCCTCTGCTGTGGAGTCTCTTCCCCCTCAGCGCATCCCCAGGTCCGCTTGGGAGCGGCTGTACCGCGTGTGAGAAACAGATGCGCGAGCCGCCAGCTGACAGGAAAGGCCCCAGCGTCCTTCCTTTCCGGAAGCGATAGTCGTTCAGCCGGGTCCAACTCTGTAGCCCACCAGGCTGCTCTGTCCATGGGATTCTCCAGGCAAGAATGCTGGGGTGAGTTGCATTGTCTTTTCCAGGGGATCTTCCTGACCCAGGAATCAAACCCCAGTCTCCTGCGTTGCAGGAGCATTCTTCTCCATCTGAGCCGCCAGGGCAGCCCTGAAGGCCACTTTTAAATCTCTTCTAGATGTTTTCTGCACTTCTGAGACAGACACTGTGCGTGACAGCCTGGAAGGGACACCACTTGTTCATATCTGGGGACGTGGACTTGAATCAACAGCTAAAGGTGTTACTTTGTAGAGGAAGGGGAGTAGGCTGCAGTATCTCTGCTTGGGAAGATTAACACCAGCTTGTAAGTTTTTACTCCAAAATACAAATCTCAAAGAGGCTGGCATCCTCTCTCTCTCATTGTCTGTTTTAGGATGGAGCAAACCAATGTGGGACGTTGGCGTTTGTGGGGAGTTTGATCCTAATACAATCACTAAAATAATTTCATGTTTCTCTCTCAAACAATACAATCATCAGAACTAAAATTTCAGGAAGAACCCCTCTCTAATTAGGAAAGAATAGTCTCTTCAATAGATTTTGGGAAGACTGGATAGCTATATATATATATATGTATAGGTATATGTACATGTGTGTATATATATGTGTGTGTGTGAATATTATTCAGCCATAAAAAATAATAAAATCCTGCCGTTTGCAGTAGCATGAATGGATCTCGAGGACATTGTGCTGGATGAAATAAGTCAGGCAGAAAAAGACAAACACCTTATGATCTCTTATATGTAAAATCTAAAAATGAAACACACAAAAAAGCAAAGCAGGCTTGTAGAGAGAGAACAGATTCATGGTGCTATGTGTGCAGGCTGGCTGAGGGGGTCAGAAGGTAAAAGAACTAAAGTGGAGCCCCTCCCCACTACACTCTAGAAAGTCAAAATTCTCTCTGTGCAGTCGTTGGGATGATGGTTGTAAAATTTAGTTCGTTTTTATCAGGAAATATCAAAATGTAATATAATTAGTTATCATCTAGTTAATTTTGATTTTCCTGCCTAAAATAATTGCTCATTAAATTATAACCTTAATTTAGTGGGTTAACTTTTAAAACTGAATAAAAACACAGATACAGTGTGAAGGAAAACTAGAAAGAGTGCATAAAATACATCACAGATTGTCATCCATCACCCCAGGCTGTAAATGCACATTACAGACATCTTACTCATTTGTCCGAATCAGAATTACACTCACCTCTTGACCACTCTGAAGGCGCTGACTTCTGGACTTAGCACAAACAGTAATCGGAAGAGAAACAGCTAGCCTATTTTCAACTTAGTTCTTCTAAATAAACCCAGGATTGAATCCTTCCAAAGCATTTTGATTCAGAATTCCAGGAGCAAGTCTTTGTTTTCTTCTGTCTCTCCTCTCCTTTCTCCCACACTCTGTCTTGAAACTCAGGTTTTAATCAGCATGTACTTTTAGATACTTTTAAATGCTTGATCCTGATACAACTTACTGCTTTCTTTACTGCCATTTCCTGTAAAGAGAGTCTGTCTTTGAAAATGTTTTTCTTCTAACTTAACTATATTCTCCAAATTTTAAGCTCTCTCCTTCTTGTTTATTTAGATCTTTTATCTTCCAGTCTTTGTTGAGAGATGATTTCTTTTGAATAGAAAATATTTGTACACAGTTTCACATTGATTCATTTTAACCAAACCAAATTTTGCATGAGTGTGCATCAGTTGGCTTGAAACTTTTTATCATCAGGTGGAAAATCTGTACTTTAGGGAAAAAATCAACTGTGATCCATACATAAGCAAAGTGGTAATGATTTGAAAATTAATCTCTTGTGCCATGTCAATGTAGCATTGTTCTCTACAATTCCACCAACTCTACAATACAGAGTTCTCTAGCAACTCTACAATAATTAAACAGCCATACTAAACATATTGCTACAAAACCGACCTTCAGCCAAGTTAAAATAGTTGCTTTCATAGAAATACTTACTGAGGACAAATGAATTTAAGCAGTAGGGTGGATCCAGCCTTGAAGGTGACATTTTTCATCCTAGTTCAAAGCTAATGAAGAAAATGAAAGAATGTGTTTTTTTGGAAACATCCCTAAGCCGCTTGGAAATTATTTCATGCTATCTCCTTGGAACAGTGTTTTGGTTCTTAAGTCACTTAAAAGATAGTGCAGTTATTAACAAAGACAAGAAAGTGAAAGCCAACTTGTACCTGCATATATGCTGGGCAATGTCCCCCTTAGGGACTTGGTTAAAAAGTGGAATGGATTCAGCCAATCCCTTTGGTCCCAGGGAAATCCCTAAACCACGCTGTACTCAGAAGCAATCTTGCATTCACCCCATCCTCCAAGTCCTGCTCTGCTCTGGGGCCGTGGCTTCCCTAGTTTTATTTTAAGATCCCACAAGAGAATTTAAAATCCACAAGTCAGTTGAGCATAGGAAGTCTCTTCAATCTAAAATCCACCTGGGATGTGAAAACAGGCGCCAGTGAGAGATAATAACTGGAAGGTCCATGTGTTATCCTCAGGTTGATTTTGACAGTACAGACACACTGTGGAGCACCGCTGTCTGGAAAATGTTTAACTAAGACATTCTGGAGATGGATAGAAGACCCTTGAGAGCCCCTTGGATCCTGATGCTGGGAAAGAGTGAAGGCAAAAGGAGAAGAGGGTGGCAGAGGCTGAGATGGTTAGATAGCATCACCTACTCAATGAATGTGAATTTGAGCAAACTGCGGGAGACAGTGGAGAACAGGGGAGATTGTTGGCTTCAGTAGTTCCTGAGGTCGCAAAGAGTCAGACAGGTCCTAGCAGCTAAACAACAAAACGTTTCCAAAGAGAATTGGGGAATTTTGCTATCCTTTCCTGCCTGAAATAGTCATGTGTTTTATACTGACTGAAGTGGAGCTTTTAATAAATCGCAATCTTAATGTCAGAGAATATTTCCTGACCAATTTTGTCTGTTAAGCCTCTCTATTCTTATATAAAATCTCTTTAAACTCTTCATAGTTTAAAGCACCATTTTATTATATTTTCTTGCTAACCATTAAGGAAATTCCTTTAAGCAAGGATATTTCCTTTTCGATCAGAATGTGACTGGGGAACCTGCAGTGAAGAGTCCGCATTCTGGGAGGGTTGGTGTTTTCTCTCAGTGTAGCTTCCGCTGTCTCTTGTCACATTGCCCTTCCCAGCTCCTTCCTGGCTCACTTTGGTCTTAAAATCCAGGCCTGCCAGACTTTGACTTAGATCGCAGATCCCTCTCCCCAACTCAGGCTTCAGGGAAGATGGGGCGTAATCTCTCTGTGGTCTCCTCACCCCCACATGCTGGCTTCACTGTAGTGTTGGGTCCGGAGAAGAAGGATGGAAGCAGGGACCCCACCGCCTGTTTGATCGGCCAGCACGGGAGCCGCAGACACGCGTGGACTCTGAGCCGCAGGGTCTCTTCGGGTGGGTCTTGGGAGCTCTTCGAGCAGACGGCCACCTCCCTGCACTCGACCACCGAGCGTCCCTTGCTGACCCCTGCCAGTGACCCCCACCAGGGTGTGTGCAGAGCTTCCTGTCGCTGGGTCTCCTGTCCAGCCGGCAGGCAGCCCTCTTGGACCTCAGCAGGGTCCACTTGGGACGCACCAAAGTTTTATCTTTGCCGTCCATTGTCTGAGAATGTCCGTTGGCCTTCAATGCCGGCTTTGGGTCTCCTTCCAGTCCTTCTCCTCATGCAACTGACAAGTATGTATAACAGCAAATTCAATAAGGAGATTCTGAGCCCAGGAGTGAAAACAACAGCCTCAGCCACTCATATGTAGGAGAGGTTCTCTCACCACAGATACACAGCCTCCCCTCACACACACCCAGAGATGCACAGAAGCACACCCTCCCTTGGCTTGCGTGAGGAATAGGGTGTGTGGCGCCTCCCTTTCAGAATTAGAGGAGTCTCCATGGTCCTCTCTTGGCTGCCAAATCTGTACTCAGATCGTTGCCGTTAGCCTCTGTGGTGGTGGTTTACTCCAGCACGGGTATCCGGAGGCACTGCAAGCAAAGGCAGCCACGTGGTCTTACATTTCTACTTTTAGATCATGAGTGAATGAATGCAGCAGAATGTTTTCAGAATGTGAGGATATTTAACTATTTTGAGGTGGTAGGTTTAGCTGAATCTAAGCGTAAGAGGATCTTCAATCTCATTCACCGGAATTATGAAGTTCACTTCAATAAAGAAGAACTTTTTCTTTGTGTATTTTTCGTGCCTTTTTAGAAAATTAACTTGACCATATATGCAATAGGCAGGAGATAATGAATTCTCCGCTGGCCAGGATGTGGAGAATACACATCCTGTTGGCAGGAATACAGCTTGGTGCACACACCATGGAAAACAGAGTGGAAATTCCTTAAGACATTAAAAACAGAGCCATCACATGATCTATATTCCTGCCTGCTGACGCTCAGTCACTTAGTCATGTCTGACTCTTTGCAATCCCACGGACTAGAGCCTACCAGGCTCCTCTGTCCATGGGATTCTCCAGGCAAGAATACTGGAATGGGTTGTCATTTCTTACTTCTGGTTATATATCTAAAGAAAAAGACATCATTATCTCAAAGAAATACTTTTATTCCCCTATTCATGACAGCATTATTCACAAAAGCCAAAGTATGGAAAAACCTAAGTGTCCATTGACAGTTGAACGGATAAAGAAAATGTGCTACATATGTGATGGGATATTATTCAGCCTTTAAAAAGAAGGAAGTGCTGCCATTTGTGAAAACATGGACCTCAAAGGCATTGTGGTAAATGACATAAGCCAGGCAGAGAGAGACAAATACTGCAGGGTATCACTTACATAAATTTTCTACTTTTTCTTCTTTTCCTCTCCCCCGACCAGTTGCTCTGAAGGCTACTTCTTCTTTTTGGCCTTTTTTTTTTCCTCCCTGAAAGGCTATATAATTGGAAGACTGTCCACAAAAACCACTGTTGATCCTCTAAACCCAGAGTGTCCCTTTAAGTCACATTAGCCTTTTTTTTATCTGATGTCTCTTCATCCTTTACATCCCTTCCCTGTAGATCATGTATCCAGTTACCCAGTCCTGTCTTGAATCTTAAGACTCAAGCTGAGTTTCACCTTTCCAGTGATTGCCCCACCTCGCCTCAGTCCTCTTTCAGCATCCCTCCACCAACCCCCTGCTTTTTCTTGGTTAATTCTTGGCACTTCTTGCATCCTGTTTTGAGACTTCCTGACCCCACTGTTGAGCAGCAAATCTTTCCTCATTATTTTATTTCTTAAGCTTCAAGCAGATGTAATCACATCATGTTCCATCCAGATCTATATGCCCTCCTAATTTTTCACAGATCACATCCCCTTAAATTAATTTGCTTGCTTAGAGGTTTTCCTGGTAGAAAGGAAGAGACTAATTGTCCTTTGTTGTTTGTTTTGTTCAGTTTCTTACATTAAAAAGGATACCACATGCAGCAGCTTAAACCAAAACAGATTCATCATCTTAGAATTCTAAAGGACAGAAGTCCAACAGCAGGCTCACTGCACAGAAACTGAAGTGCCGGCAAGGCTGCATTCTGTTCTGGGAGCTCTGAGGATAACACAAGCCCAGGTTCACTGGGGCTGTTGACCAAGTACCATTCCATACTCTGAGCAGCTGTCAAGGCTTTTTGTAATAAATTGCGCTTCGCCAAGAGAAACTGTCTCAGAGCTCTGTGTGGTTTCTGTCAGTCTTCCACAGCTAACCACAGCACTGGCAACATTTCCATATTCCAACACGCGGCTCTCCTCTTAAATGTTTTCCTTTCTGCTCCCAAGTACTTCACATTTGCTTCGTAGAAAGGAATTGCTTTTAGGCCTTTTGAGAACGTGACTAAGACAAAAGCTCTTCTTTAGAAAAAAAAAAAATTATTTAGTGAATCGTTCATTTATTTGTTTTTGGCTGTGCTGAGTCTTTTTTTTTTTTTTTACATTTATTTTTATTAGTTGGAGGCTAATTACTTTACAATATTGTAGTGGTTTTTGTCATACATTGACATGAATTAGCCATGGATTTACATGTATTCCCCATCCCGATCCCCCCTCCCACCTCCCTCTCCACCCGATCCCTCTGGGTCTTCCCAGTGCACCAGGTCCGAGCACTTGTCTCATGCATCCAGCCTGGGCTGGTGATCTGTTTCACCCTAGATAATATACCTGTTTCAATGCTGTTCTCTCAAAACATCCCACCCTCGCCTTCTCCCACAGAGTCCAAAAGTCTGTTCTGTACATCTGTGTAAAAACAGTGGTTAGATGCCACGAAGTAGGTGGCAATGCCTTAACCGTATGTGTGTTGTCAGGCCCGAGAGCCTCTTCCATCCTTGTCAAGGGGAGTGCTCACCTTCTCTCCTTTCATACAACACGAGTCTTTTTTCAGTTATTTATCTACTCATCCATTTATTCATTCTGGCTGTGCTGAGTCTTTTTCATTGCTGCACGCGGGCTTTCTCTGGTCACAGCACGTGGACTTCCTATTGCGATGGCTTCTCGAGTCTCAGAGCGCCAGCTCTAGTGAGCGTGGCTCAGCAGTTACAGCGCACAGGCCCAATTGCTTCGTGACATGTGGAATGTTTCAGGACCAGGGGTTGAACCCGTTTTCCTTGCACTGGCAGGCAGATTCTCAACCACTGGACTACCGGGAAGTCCCTCCACATTTATTTATTAGTTTGCATATCCAAGTGCTGCACCCACTCTAGACTATATCAGTGTCTCTCTCACTCCAGTATCAGAATATGTTGGTTGGAAGGACAGACAGATAGCTCAGTGGTATAAAGGCTATGGGGCTTCCCATGTGACTCAGTCGGTAAAGAACCTGCCTGCAATGCAGGAGACTGCCTGCAATACAGGAGACCCAGGTTCAATCCCTGTGTCGGGAAGTTCCCCTTGGAGTAAGGAATGGCAACCCACTCCAGTGTTCTTGTCTGGAAAGTCCCATGGATAGAGGAGCCTGGCTGGCTAGAGTTCATGGGGTCGCAGAGCCAGACATGACTAAACCACTATACCACCTCATAAAGGCTATGATAACAGTAAACACAGAATGAAATGGAGATGTAGAGGAAAGATGTGCAATCCAAAATTGGGTCTGAAGGAACTAAACAAAGAAGGAGCTCTTAGAAAACAAGAAGTTCCACATCCCCAAACTGATCAGTCCTGGCCGTCGGACCTCAGCAGATGGGGTCATTCCTGTGAGCTCAGCCTTCTCGTCTTTGCTGAAGTGAGCAGGTCGGTTGTCACTGGCTTCTTTCTTCCTACTACAGAAAAAGTAAAAGAAACAGAAAAGTCCACAATGCATCCATAAGGCCAGTTAAGTGACAAGTAGGTGCCAATTTTTAAGAGTGAAAAGTGTCATCAAAATGTATATTTTAATGGCTCTATAAATTTCAAATAACAATAAGGGAGTTCTTTGTAGTCTTTAAGCAACAGTCTACATCAGGAGACATTTTTTTTCTTCACTTTCCAGAAAAGTATGTATCTAAGAAGACTTTAATAACACAAAAACAACATTTATCATCAAATTATAGCAAATCTGCCCAGCAGATAAAAATTACATTATGCTTAAAAATTCCTGATTTTGCTGAAGACAAAGCAGTATTATTTTACCTACATTTTGCTAAGATTTTCAATAAAAGCCAAATTTAATGAGGACTAAATTATTATTTCCACATAAAGCTAGTCTTGCCTGCATCTTACAATAAATTACCATGAAACTGAATTGGTGCTATTTTTAATTCTGCTATATGATTTTAGCTGACAGCCTGTTTTCTGTATATGTGGGAGAAAATTTTTCACCATTTTCAAAGCTCCTTTTGGATCATTTAACGCTCATGTCATTATCCTAAGGCCTAAATTTAGTGAAAGTAATAAAGCTTAAATTTAACCATTTGTTCAGTAAGTATTTATTAAGAGTCTGGTGTAAAGACCTCCTCTTATGCACAGGAATATAACTGTACTTTCCCCAGAATTCTAAACAGAAGTGATGGGAAGACACTCAGGAGTGGCCGTCCGTCTGTGACTGTATCTCTCCTTTGCAGGACTGCTGATTGTCAGTTTCCCTACAATCAATAAGCCCATTTGTCTCATAATTCACTCAGTTTAGTCTCTCTTCTCTACTATTTGTCTTGTTATTCATAAACATCTTTCAGCTTTTCTTTTTTGGAAATTGCCAGATTGCTCTATTTAACTAATCCTATACATAATTAAAATGTTATTTAGGTTTCTGTGCCAGAGAAAAGTTATTTATCTGAATTAAGAATTTGAGTATAGCTGCAGGCTACCTGAAAAAGACATGTAAATGAAAAAGCATTTCCACCATGAAGAGGAAAATGCAGAAAACGTTTTAGAACATTTTCTGCCTTTATTTCTCCACGAAGAAATTTAATTATTTACACACTATGTGTAGAGCGAGAAAAAGAAAGATAAAACAAAGACAAAAGGCACTGAATTTTATAGGAAAATAATTATTTAAAAATGCAGTGGGTTGAGATTATTGCCTTTGTATTTAATCTGCTCAGTTCTGTGAAAATAGAAAGGTGAAAGTTAAGGTTAACTGGGAGAAAAACGCTAGTTAAATAATGATGGGACAAAGTAAATTAACATGCAATAAAAGATATTAAAGGACTTCAATACAGAGCATTTGCCTAAGAAAGAACAAATAAAAAGCACAGCTATAATTATTTGAAAGGTGACCATCGAAAACAGATTTTAAACCGCAAAGCCTTGTGTAATTCTCAAACAAATGTACTTGTCTGCAACAAAACTGTTAGATCAAGTGTGCAGACTACAAAGGTGAATACTTTTGACATGACGTGAACGTTTGGGGCTGATCTAACTGAACCAAACACAACCCAGAAGAGGACGGACAGAATGCCAGCTGCTTCTCAAACTTGACCGTGACCTTGGGGCTGAACCGCGCTGGTCACGGGCAGCAGTGTGGCTCCTGGACCCGCCTCTCCATTTCAGTCCTGGCCACCGTCCATGCAGCCTGGTTTCTCCAGCACATCCGTGCAGACACACAGACACACAATGCTTACTCATAGTCCGACACAAATGCCTCACGCACTCACATACTGATGCACAGAGCCACGGACCCACTCATCACTCACACTCTCACAAATCCTCACACACGCATATTCATATGCACATGCACATAGACTGATAGACACTTAGACACACTCACATGCACTGATACACACTCACACAAAGACACACACCCTCCCTTTCCCGCTTGCCCTGCAAGTCCCTCAGCAGGTTCCCTGCTCGCTGCTCAGCCCATGTCCTGGAGCCCCAGCTCCTCCAGGCTCAGCCACAGCCCTCAGTTTAGTTCAGTTCAGTTCAGTCGCTCAGTCGTGTCCGACTCTTTGCAATCCTATGGACTGCAGCACGCCAGGCCTCCCTGTCCATCACCAACTCTCGGAGCCTACTCAGACTCATGTCCGTTGAGTCGGTGATGCCATCCAACCATCTCATCCTCTGCCGTCCCCTTCTCCTCCAGAGTCCTCAGAGAGTCTCAGAGATTCAGACACAGCTGAGGACCAAACAAACTGGGACGAGAGACCTCCAGTTTCAACAAACTCCCAGGAAATCTTGATGATGAGACTCCTAGGACCACACGCTGTGAACCAGTGGGCCATGAGACCACAAACATGTAAAGGGAACGTTGGCGCAAGGGTGCTTTGTCATACTTAACACTTTTATTTTCACCCCAAATACCATAGTGGATACTCTTCTTTCTGTCTTTGGGGTCCTGGAAGTACTAGCGGGTAGTCATGCAGATGAGGTGTTAACTGCATGTGACTTCTCTGGTGATTTAAAGTATTGTAGTTTGGAGAAACATTCAAAACATTGAAATGTAAAAAGAAAAAGCTGGAGTCATGTTGTCTCCCTTCCCAGAAATGTCAAGGACTTCTAGAGACACATCGTGGAAATTGGCTTAAGATTTTGGTCGTTGTTAGAAAAGTTTTCAAAACTTTCATAAATTATTTAAGTCAAAACTCAAATACCTAATAAAAATTAGTTTCAATATGTGCTGTTGTTGCTTCTATAAATTTTTTCTATGAATGCTGGCATTCTGTTGCTAGAAGAAAAAAGGTTTTTTTTAGAAAGTTGTGCATCTCAGCAATGCCTTCTTGTCATTATAGTAGCCCTGGGCTTCCCTGGTGGCTCAGTGGTAGAGAATCTGCCTGCCAATGCAGAAGACACAGGTTCAATCCCTGGGTTGGGAAGATCCCCTGGAGAAGGAAATGGCAACCCACTCCAGACTTCAGGCCTAAGAATTCCATGTGTAGAGGAGCCTCATGGGCTACAGTCCATGAAGTCACAGAGTCAGACACACGTTAGCAACTAAACAACATCATAGAGTGATTGGGAAGGATTATTTTCTTGATTCCTGAGGAAAAGCCCACCTCCCAAACCCGGCTTCTGACTCCTCTTGAGCAAGGAGACAGTCCACGTGAGAATCTACTTTCTCCTTGACATAGGCAGCCACAGTAACACCACAGAGGACCAGCCCTGAAGGGTACTAACCATAACTTTTGCAAAGAAAAATCATTTTTGTGATTGGAACATGGGAACTATTGTTTTTATGAGAATAGTACTCTGTGGGAGATTGTGTGTTCTTTTACTTTCTAACAATATTCCATGGTCTTGATAAAAGTAGAAATAAATGACAAATTTGGCTTGACATCTCATTGGTCAAACTCGGTCCTAAAGCTAAGGCAGAGTGACCCAGCATAGGGAGAAAGTGTTAGCCAGGTTTGATGGCATTGGCTATGGAGCAGAGAAGTTGGTGCTCAGATTCCTAGAGTCAGGAAACCTTGTCACAGATGACGTTATTATGGGGATTTAAAATGCCAAGGCAAGCGCTGGAAGGTCATCCGCAGAGAGAAACAAGAGCTTTGAAGGAAATCTATATTAAATGGCTCTAGTACAGATTTATGCTACATGAAAAAGTCAAACGTTCCCCTTTTATCTAGACCATGGAGTATTGTTAGAAAATAAAAAGAACCCGCAGTCTCCCACAGAGTTCTCTTCTCTGGGCAGATCTCAATGGAAAGCTCTTATTCAGTGTCTGTGAATCGATTTGGGGGCTTGGCCCCAAATTTCTAACCTCATACTCTTTTGGATCTCTGCATATAAAAATAGTTAGAACACTTTGCTTCCAATTCTGTCTTGGTGCTGACCCATGCTAGGATGTGAAACCAGGTATGCCACTAATCCTTAACCATCTTGCCCAGCTAGGTCTTATATTAGGTTCAAATTCATCCATGTTTGTGGAAGCATTTGATACTACAGGATTCTGTGTAGGTGTGAGATACTCTCGTGTTTTCAGCAAAGGAAAAACACAGATCCAGAGAAGTTGCAGAGTAAAAGCAGTGAAAAGAGAGTGATCTAATTAATATCTTTAGGCAATTGGAGTCTTCTAAAGGGGAAAGTTATTTTCAATATCCTATTCCTAATTTTTTAAAGTAAGGATGGCCCACTTCTGATGTTTGTAGAAACAAAAGTGGTCACGTTCTTTTGTTGATCTGTGATCCACTGCAGTTCAGAATGGCTCAAAGGTCAGACCTTCCGTCTGCACAAACCAGTGTTACATTCAGGAAGACATTCACGCGTTTAGTCTAGTTTGACGTTTTCCAGCTATCCACTTCCATATTTTTATTTTATATTTAATTAAATATTATATACTTCATAATTTTTATATTTAATATTTAAATTAAGTAAGTTCTCTCCCCAAACTAAATCAATCTAAGGTATACTGGATAGTAAGCAAATCTTCTCAGTCTGTTCTTTATAAATAAGATAAATTCTATGCATGCTAAGTCGCCTCAGTCGTGTCCGACTCTGTGCGACCCCATAGACAGCAGCCCACCAGGCTCCTCTGTCCACGGGATTCTCCAGGCAAGAATACTGGAGTGGGTTGCCATTTCCTTCTCCACAATTATATAGGGATAGCTTAAAATATCTTTAAGATACAATAGATACAATGTTATAATGTCAAATCATGGGCAACAATTGTGGAGATTGTTTTATTTCACTTCTTGAATATAGCTTTCTAGCTTCCTGAAGGTGGGTTTTTACGGCTCACCGCTTGCCTGGGTAGTTGGTTCAGGAAGTGGTCGTCTCCATCCTTCCCAGGCAGCCTCGCCTGACTCTGATGGCCTGCTTCTTTTCAGAGCTGGAGGCTGAGGAGTGGTGCAAACACCTCTGCATGGAGTGCCTGGGGACCCGGCTCAATGACATCAGCCTTGGGGAGCCTGATCTCCTGGCGGCCGGCGTGCAGAGGGAGCAGAACGGTAAGTGTGCGGCTCCCTCCTTCCCTTTAAAGTGCACGGGGAGTTGTTGAACTTTGAAACGGAATGGACCTCAGAAATATTTTGGACCAATCCTGTTTTTAAAAAAATTCAGTTTTAATTGGAGGATAATCGCTTTACAATATTCTGTTGTCCTCTGCCATGCAGCAATGTGGATCAGCCACTAGTATATATATGTTCCCTCCTGCTTGAACCTCCACCCCCCCAAGCCCCCACCCCATCCCACCCCTTCAGGTTGTCACAAAGCACCAGGTTGAGTTTTTGGGACAATCACCCGTATTATACAGCAACTTCCCATTAGCTCTCTATTTTACATATAGTGATGAATATGTTTCAATGCTAGTCTCTCAATTTGCCCCACCCTCTCCACCCCCTACTGTGTCTAAAGTTTGTTCTCTATGTCTGTGTCTCTGTTTCTGCTCTGCAAAAATGTTCATCATTACTGTCTTTCTAGATTGCATATGTATCCGTTAATATACTAAATTTGTTTTTCTCTTTCTGACTTGCTTCATTCTGTATAATAGGCTCTAGGTTCATCCACCTCACTAGAACTGACTCAAATGCATTCCTTCTTATTGCTAAGTAATATTCCATTGTATATATGTGCCATAGCTTCTTTATCCATTCGTGTTTGTTGGACATTGAGGTTTCTTCTAAATCCTAGCTGTGTAAATAGTGCTGCTATGAACACTGGGGTACATCAGACCAATCCTTTTTAAAGCAAAGTATACTGATCAACACATGTGTCTCAAGACTGCATACCACCTAGAAAAATGCTAAGGTACAGCCCAGGTCCCCTACGTTCTTGCTCTGTGACATTGCCATTTATTTCAATAAATAATCAATATATTAACTCACTGTACATAAGGTTTTGAATGGACAGTAGTCCTACATTTCTTCTTAAAGCATTGTCAAAGATTTGGAGTCTAAATAAACAATCTTGGCTTATGTTGTTTTTCAGTAGATTTTTAGGGAATGTGGAGAATATTATATCTTTGCTCAGGATGCCATAACAAAATACCATAGACTGGGTGGCTTAGACAACAGGAGTTAATTCCTCACAGCTTTGGATGCCGAGTTCTTGCTGTGGACCCATGTGGTGGAGGGAGAGAAAAGGCTGTCTCCTGTCTTCCCTTAGAAGGGTGCTAATTCATTATGAGGGCCCCATCCTCATGACTTCCTCTAAACTTAGTTACTCCCAAAGCCTCCATCTCCTGATCCTATCATCTTGGGAGTTAGGGCTTAAACCTATGAATTTATGGAGACACAGTTCAGTCCACAGCATCAGTTCACTTCAGTTCAGTTGCTCAGTCATGTCCAACTCTTTGCAACCCCATGGACTGCAGCATGCCAGGCCTCCCTGTCCATCAACAACTCCTGGAGTTTACTCAAACTCATGTCCATCGAGTCAGTGATGCCATCCAATCATCTCATCTTCTGTCCTCCCCTTCTCCTCCCGCCTTCAATCTTTCCCAGCATCGGGATCTTTTCCATGAGTCAGTTCTTCACATCAGGTTGCCAAAGTATTGGAGCTTCAGCTTCAGCATCAGTCCTCCCAATGAATATTCAGGACTGATTTCCTTTAGGATGGTCTGGTTGGATTTCCTTGCAATCCAAAGGTCTTTTCCAACACCACAGTTCAAAAGCATCAATTCTTCTGCACCCAGCTTTCTTTATAGTCCCACTCTTACATCCATACATGACTACCGGAAAATCATAGCTTTGACTAGATGGACCTTTATTGGCAAAATAATGTCTCTGCTTTGTAATAAGCTGTCTAGGTTGGTCATAACTTTTCTTCCAAGGAGCAAGCATCTTTTGATTTCATGGCTGAAGTCACCATCTGCAGTGATTTTGGAGCCCGCAAAAATAAAGTCTCTCACTGTTTACACTGTTTCCCCATCTATTTGATGAAGCGATGGGATTAGATGCCATGATCTTAGTTTTCTGAATGTTGAGTTTTAAGGAACTTTTTCACTCTCTTCTTTCACTTTCATCAAGAGGCTCTTTAGTTCTTTGCTTTGTCAGAAGGATGGTGTCATCTGCATATCTGAGGTTATTGATATTTCTCCCGGCAATCTTGATTCCAGCTTGTGCTTCATCCAGCCCAGCGTTTCTCATGATGTACTCTGCATATAAGTTAAATGAGCAGGGTGACAATATATAACCTTGACGTACTCCTTTCCCAATTTGGAACCAGTCTATTGTTCCATGTCCAGTTCTAACTATTGCTTCCCGACCTGCCTACAGATTTCTCAGGAGGCAGCTCAAGTGGTCTGGTATTCCCATCGCTTGAAGAATTTTCCATTTGTTGTGATCCACACAGAGTCAAAGCCTCTGGCATAGTCAATAAAGCAGAAGTAGATGATTTTCTGGAACTCTCTTGCTTTTTCAGTGATCCAATGGATATTGGCAATCTGATCTCTGATTCCTCTGCCTTTTCTAAATCCAGCTTGAACATCTGGAAGTTCACAGTTCATATACTGTTGAAGCCTGGCTTGGAGAATTTTGAGCATTACTTTGCTAACATGTGAAATGAGTGCAGTTGTGCAGTCGTTTGAGTATTCTTTGGCATTGCCTTACTTTGGGATTGGAATGAAAACTGACCTTTTCCAATCCTATGACCACTGCCAAGTTTTCCAAATTTGCTGGCATATTGAGTACAGCACTTTCACAGCATCATCTCTCAGGATTTGAAATAGCTCAACTGGAATTCCATCACCTCCACTAACTTTGTTTGTAGTGATGCTTCCTAAGGCCCACTTGAGTTTGCATTCCAGGATGTCTGGCTCTAGGTGAGTGATCACACCATTATGATTATCTGGATCATGAAAATCTTTTACGATAGTTCTTCTGTGTATTCTTGCCACCTCTTCTTAATATCTTCTGCTTCTGCTAGGTCCATACCATTTCTTTATTGTGCCCATATTTGCATGATAAGTTCCCTTGATATCTCTAATTTTCTTGAAGAGATCTCTAGTCTTTCACATTCTGTATTTTTTCTCTATTTCTTTGCACTGATCACTGAGGAAGACTTTATCTCTCCTTTCTATTCTTTGGAACTCTGCATTTAAATGGGTATATCTTTCCTTTTCTTCTTTGCCTTTTGCTTCTCTTTTCTCAGCTAATTGTGAGGCCTCCTCAGACAACCATTTTGCCTTTTTGCATTTCTTTTTCTTGGGGATGGTCTTGATCCCTGTCTCCTGTACAATGTCACGAACCTCCGTCCACAGTTCTTCAGGCACTCTGTCTGTCAGATCTAATCCCTTAAATCTATTTCTCACTTCCATTGTATAGTCATAAGGGATTTGATTTAGGTCATACCTGAATGGTCTAGTGGTTTTCCCTACTTTCTTCAATTTAAGTCTGATTTTGGCAATAAGGAGTTCATCATCTGAGCCACAGTCAGCTCCCGGTCTTGCTTTTGCTGACTGTGTAGAGCTTCTCCATCTTTGGCTGTGAAGACTATAATAAATCTGATTTCAGTTTTGACCATCTGGTGATGTCCATGTGTAGAGTCTTCTCTTGTGTTGTTGGAAGTGGGAGTTAGCTATGACCAGTGTGTTCTCTTGGTAAAATTCTGTTAGCTTTTGCCCTGCTTCATTTTGTACCCCAAGGCCGAATTTGCCCATGATTCCAGGTATTTCTTGACTTCCTACTTTTTCATTCCAGTCGCCTATAATCAAAAGGACATCTTTTTTGAATATTAGTTCTAGAAGGTCTTGTAAGTTTTCATAGAACCATTCAACTTCAACTTCTTCAGAATTGCTGGTTGGGGCATAGACTTGGATTACCGTGATATTGAATAGTTTGCCTTGGAAACAGAGATCATTCTGTCGTTTTTGAGATTGCATCCAGTACTGCATTTCGGACTCTTTCGTTGACTATGATGGCTACTCCATTTCTTCTAAAGGATTCTTGCCCACAGTAGTAGATATAATAGTCATCTGAGTTAAATTCACCCATTCCAGTCCATTTTAGTTCGCTGATTCCTAAAATGTCGATGTTCACTCTTGCCATCTCCTGTTTAACAACTTCTGATTTCTTACTACACTTCCATACTACACCTGAAAGTGAAAGTGAAAGTTGCTCAGTCATGTCTGACTCTTTGCGACCCCATGGGCTATACAGTCCATGGAATTCTTCAGGCCAGAATAATGCAGTGGGGAGCCTTTCCCTTCTCCAGGGGATCTTCCCAACCCAGGGATCAAACCCAGGTCTTCTGCCTTGCAGGTGGATTCTTTACCAGCTGAGCCACAAGGGAAGTCTGTACTACACCTGAGGAAGTACAATGCATGAGAACTCAGAGTGTGGATAACAAAACTGAGGTTTATGTATCATATTACTGCACTGTTCTCTAACTTAACTTTTCTGATGTCTCAAGAATTTATGCTGCATCTTCTTGTGTAAAGCCTCTGAATAATGAAATCAGAGTAGTGTAACAAGCTTTTTCCCCTCCGTTTTAAAAACTATCATCACTAGAATATCTAATGGTATGAAAATAAAGTTTTCATAAATAAATATTAGAAAGTTTCCAATGTTATTAATTTCTAATGACTCATGTTTTTGAAAATAATGAGGGATATTGGTGAAGCTTGACACTAGTTGTTAGAAGAAATTCTGGAATAATCTGTGGTTATACACTAGAGAGCACAGGTAAAAAAGCGTCAGGATAACACTGATGGTGATTTCGTTATAAATAATAATATTCTGATAACATAGATACACATATGGAATACACATGTGTATTCTGATAATAATATTCTGATATCTCATAGACCATTAAAAATCATCACTTTTTGTTTTTTTGCTGAACTGAGAAAAATGTTCTCCCTCCACTAACTAATCATGAATATATACAGGCGCAAATTTTGCCCATGTTGCTAGTTTCAGAAAGTCACGGAGGCATTCCTGTGACTCTTTTTCTAGCTTCCTTTTGATATTTCAGTTTCTTTCCCACACTTTCTTGGATTTCATCTCTCTGACTTATTTTCTAAGAACTATGCTAAGTACAGAACATCCATAATCATATTACTTAAAATATGCTGCTTATTCTCAGTTTGAGAGAAGAAGGAAAAAAAATCTTTACCAATAAACATTCGTCAAGTACTACATACAGAAATATGAAGAAAGTGAATAAATAAGGCCTGTGGGTGGAATCATTGCTGTGTGCAACTTGTTTGGTGTGAATTATATGCTTTTACCTTAAAGACCTAGGATTGTATATGGTTCCTATCCAAGTATATAATGTACTCTTTTGATTATTATAATTTTTATTGCTGATTTGATAATAATGTCAAAGTAATTTACCTACTATACAAAGGTAAAATTTTAATATAAATTTTTTAGGATAGGAAAAACACAGAATTAAATAGCCAGAGCTATGTAAGAAGCACAAGCAGATTTAGCCTACTAAGTAAACTCTTTAGGACAAAACTTGAATGTGGGCTGTACCCCTTAAATAGATCAGGTTCCTTAGTCACTTCTAATTTCAGTTTGCTACCGTGTGAAAATAAACCAATACTGATTTATGGTGTTATCCTGATGGTTACAGGGGATAATATAAAATAAAGACTAACTCATGCTTAGATTTAAAAAAAAAAAAAAGCACAAGTCTGTTTGTTTAAACCCAAGTAAAAATAAAGAAATCAAAAATTAATTCCTGCATATAGTTTAGAGAAGACGTAAAGTTATAATGTCATCCAATGGTTTTTAAATAATCCTAAATTCATACAGAGGGTTATATGTGCTTTTAGTAAAGGAGGACGTAGTGTTTGACCCATTTAAATGACTTCCTGAAAGTACATGGTACCCTAAAGGAAACTGGCGGGCATCACACACACACACACACACACACACACACACTCACACACATACTCACACACACATTGAGACACTTCCATATTTAGCTTTCAAAGGAAAATCTTAGCTGGGAGGATTTCCTTTCCCCAGGAAACACCTTCCATGTGGGTGAATTTCTCCCTGACTCCAAGGCCATGGACATAGCCATTCCTTCCATCTCTCCCAGTCTATATACACTTTCTTTAAAATGCTTCGTCAAGTCCAGATAACAGCACTTTTCTTCCATTTCTTCTGGCCCATGAAAGTCTGGCTACAAGTTTGTAAGATAGTGATTTATACCATAGGACAATGTGGAAGGCATAATTCTCAACAGAATGTCAAAATTGCGGCCTCAGCTATTGGTAGCTCAAAAATCCCAGTGAATATGTGTGTCCATGCTGCCAGGACCCACACACACACACAGACTGGCACAGGTTGTTACTGGCATTCCCCAGTTCTGTCACCTCCTAATCAATGGACCTCTTCCAAAAAAATGATAATCCCATTTCAAGATCCGCCCTGAAATAACTAGAAGTAATCCATAAAATCTCATGCTGAAGACTAAGAGTGCTCATTAGTCGACATGAACCCTCTCCCTTGAGCCCTAGAATTGCTTTAGGGAGACACCTGTTTGTTAGACAGGACACCTGTTCATTTTACGACATGAAGGGAAAGTATTTGTTGTTTTTTAGCTAATGCAGGTGTTTTTTAAAATAATATAATCTTGTAAATCTGACCTTCCACAGTTTTCAATCATAACACCTCTTCATATAAACAAAACTTTAACTTCCTGATACATGCTTGAAGTCATTAACACATTCAGATTAGAATCATTCCTTTATGAAAGATTTGTTATTACAGATTCAGGGGTTTCTCCTTGAGGCATTTCAGAGTTAAATTCTACCATTTCTATTTCATCAGAAACATTATTTTAACATTTTATCAATGATGGGCTTGGATTCCATTTGAAATTACTCCTAAGCGATGAGAGGCACATGTGTGCAGAATTGATGTCATAAATTATTGTATCGTTCGTGGCTCACGGTGGTCCTGTGGGGTCCCATCACCAAGAGAAGACCCACTGCTCAGTCCCGACCACAGCATATTTCTTGACATTCGAAATTGCTACTTGCCCTTGAAGGTTTTCCTGACGCTTCAAACAGCTTGGTCTTATTTACTCTGAGACTAGCTAAGAATAAACATTTGTGCGAATTGTTTATTTATTCTCTAATTGGAGGAAAATTGCTTTACAATGTTGTGGTGGTTACTGCAGCACAACAGCCCAATTCAGCCGTAATTGCACACATGTCATCGCTGCTGGGCCGCCCTCCCCTCCCCACCCCGCCCCTGCAGACCATCGCAGAGCGCCCGTCTGGGCTCCCTGTGTTACACGGCAGCTTCTCACCAGCTCTCTGCTCTACGCATTGTGGTGCATATGTGTGTCTGTGCTTCCTTCTCCGTGTTGGTTCTTTCCTTCCCCGACTGTATCCACAAAGCCGTTTTCTGTCTGCATCTCCATCCCTTCCCTGCAGATGGGCTCATCAGTACCATTTTTCTAGGTTCCATATGTATGCATTATTAATATACTGGGCATGGTTTTGTTCAGTCGCCAAGTTGTGTCTGACCCTTCGCAACTCCATGGACTGTAGCACTCCAGGCTGCCCTGTTTCTCATCATCCCGGAGTTTGCCCAAGTTCATATACCCAGCAAATAATTTTTAAAGGTATAACATGTGTTGCTAAGATAAAAGTGGTTATTGATTAAGTTCTTTGCTTTAATCGTCTCTGTCTAGTGTTGTCAGCTGTTTTCCTATTGATTCAGAATCTGGCATGGGATACGGGAAAGTAAGGGAGGATAGCACGCCACACCCACCTACTCACACACACACACACACACACACACTTATTCTGACTTCAGATAACACTGCCACAAAAGAGTGCACATTAAGGGGACAATCTGAGCTTTACCTTCTTACAGCTTTCAGAATCTTCACATCGTTCAGCTGTATTTAAGATAGCCTATGCTGACCTTGTGACTGACCTTGTGACCTCCCTTGTGACTCAGCTGGTAAAGAATCCACCTGCAATGCAGGAGACCTGGGTTCAATCCCTGGGTTAGGAAGATCCCCTGGAGAAGGGAAAGGCTACCCACTGCAGTATTCTGGCTTGGAGAATCCCATGGACTGTATAGTCCATGGGGTCGTAAAGAGTCGGACACGACTGAGTGACTTTTTTTTTTATGCTGACCTTAGAAAATATTGTGGTACAGTGTTACAATCATATTTATTTAGAAAGGAGTCTCAAAATACATAATAGCAATCCTAGGAAACAAATGCAATGTATTAATCACTAATAGCAGAGGTAAGCATCACAACCAAGAAGCTAGCCACTTGTACGAAGTTCCTGCTGTTACAGTTGCAAGTGGATTCAAGGATCTGTTTTGTTATTCATGCAAGAGATCACCCTCCAGAACAAAATGGAGAAGTGACCTCAGACTTTGTCATCTGATTAATTTGGAGTCAGATTTGAGGGTTTGGTTTTTTCCCAGGACCAAGAGTCCCTGCTTAGAAATGGGCTAGAATTCTCATGAATTCCTACTTTTAGCCAAAGAACATGTGTATAACCTTTGTCTGGGAGCAAAACAGTATTCCAGTGTTGTTTATAAATTATTTACTTGGGTTACCCTAGCAACCATGCTCCCTACATTCCACTCAGACACCCTTGTATGTCATTCACTCATTCATTATTCATTCATCAAAGATTTTTGAGGCTATGCTGTGTGAGAACTAAGCTGAGGAAATGTGGTGGTGGTTTAGTCACTAAGTTGTGTCCGACTCTCGCGACCCCACGGACTGTAACCCGCCAGGCTCCTCTGTCCATGGGGTTCTCCAGGCAAGAACACTGGAGTGGGTTGCCATTCCCTTCATACAAAGTCGGGCCATTACTTTTAAGAAGCTCACAGAGTAGTAAGTGAGACAACCTCGTACCCACAAGGTGTATCAATCATTGTTTATTTTTCTGTTTCTTAAATGTTTTAAAAATTAATTTATTTGTTTTTAATTGGAGGATGATTGCTTTACAGTATTGTGTTGGTTTATGCCATACATCCACGTGAATCAGTCATAAGTATGCTGTGCTTTTGGTCATATAAAGAAAGCTTGATAGATTGAACTATGATGAGAAACCAGGTTAAATGACTCCTCATTTCACAGAAAACAAGCACAAATATACCCACACACAAAAAGAGAAAAGAAAAGAAGTCTCAGTATTCACTAATATCATTTTGGATACATCCAACTTTTGATGATTCGTTATTTTCCTGCTACAGTAAAACTATAGTGTAAAGCTTGAAAGTCAGACCCTTAGCCTGAGGAACATAAGTGGCCAAGCATAGTACATCATCAAGTTCTTGTCCACTTCTCATGAGCTCTGGGGCCAGGGTCAAGGGACTAAAGTACTCTAAATCTCAGATTCCTGCTCTTGAGGATGATACTGTTGGCACACATCCCACAGGATGGTAGTAAGGATTAAATACCACATGTAAAGCAAGTAGCACAACATCTACCAGCAAAGTCAGTGTTTCTCTAGCATATTGTGAATGTCTTCAATTCATTCACATCAAGTGCATGTTAAACAGGAGAATTCTGGGCCCCACCCACACCTTTAAAGTAAATATCTCTGGGGTGTGGGGCCAGATGTCTGTATTTTAATAACCCCAGGAACCCTAATACGCACTAAAGTTTGAAAACCCAGGGTAATAAACTATTGATTATAATTAGCTTCAGAACATCTACCAATAATTTTAGGAAAATCATTGCTAAAATGATTGAATGATTTCTTGCAAAGTTTCTTGCATTTCTTACACAGTTTCAAAGTTACTGACATAAATTTAATAACAACATCCTTGTATTACCTTCTTAATATCTGTCTACACTGTAGTGATAGCTCCTTTTTTACCTCCTGTGGGTTATTTATGGCTTTTTTCCCTCTTAATCGGCATCATCAGATATTAACTTATTTATTAAGCCTTTTTTCAGTATTATTTAAAGTGTATTAATTTCTGCTCTCACTCACTATGTCTAACCACTGTTAGTTGCTCCACCATTTTGTTTAATTGCAGGATTCTTTTTCAGATCTTTTAGGTGGATGTTTAGATTGTTAATTTTCAGCCTCTCACTTTTAAAATATATTTTGTAAAGTTCTGCATTTTTCTTTGAGCATAGTTTAAAATCCTAATTGTAGTAATAACATTCTCAGAGCTCAGATTATAATAAATGTTAAAATCAGAGCAGAAAATGGGGGAAAATGTTTTTAATTTCCATCTGCCATAAAAGAAAAATTGAAAATATTATCTCTGATTATAGACTTTGTAAATAAAACTTTTATTGCTTAATAGAGATTCAAATTACCCAAACGATTCAAGAAAAAAAATAGAAAACCTAAAATCCCTGTTTCCATTCGAGAAATTAAAATGAAAAATGTACAACATCCCATACACAAACTCCAGTCACATACTGTGCACTCTTGAATTCTATTTAAAGGAGAAATAATGTTAGTCCTATGCAAACTTTTTCAGAAAGCAGAAGAGGAGGGATTATTTCACAATTCATTTTATGAAGCCGCTATAACCAGATACTGAAGCCAGAAAAAGTCAGTGTAAGAAAATTGCAGGCAGATATCATTCATGAAAAAGTTGGCTTGAAACTCAGCATTCAGAAAACTAAGATCATGGCATCCAACCCCATCACTTTATGGCAAATAGATGGGAAAAAAGAATGGAAACAGTGACAGATTTTATTTTCTTGGGCACCAAAGTCACTGCAGACGGTGACTGCAGCCATGAACTTAAAAGACACTTACTTGCTCCTTGGAAGAAAAGCTATGACAAATCTAGAGAGCATATTAAAAAACAGAGATATCGCTTTGCTGACAAAGGTCGGTCTAGTCAAAGCTATGGTTTTTCCAGTAGTCATATACAGATGTGACAGCTGGACCATAAAGAAGGCTGAGCACCAAAGAACACAAAGCACAATTTCAAATTGTGATTCTGGAGAAGACTCTTTTGAGAGTCCCTTGGACAGCAAGGAAATCAAACCAGTCAAGTGTAAAGGAAATCAGTCCTAAATATTCATTGGAAGGACTGATGCTGAAGCGGAAGCTCCAATACTTCCTGATTCGAAGAACTGACTCATTGGAGAAGACCCTGATGATGGGAAAGGCTGAAGGCAAACGGAGAAGGGGACAACTGAGGATGAGATAGTTAGATGGCATCACCGACTCAATGGACATGAGTTTGAGAAAAGTTCGGGAGAAGGTGGAGGACAAGGAAGCCTGGTGTGCTGTAGTCCGTGAGGTCGCAAAGAGTCAGGCACGACTTAGTGACGGAACAACAGTAGCTACATATAGATACAGATACAGGCTGTCACTGAAGATAACTGATGGGACAATGTTCTTTCTTCATTTCTCAGCTATAGAACTTACCTCATTTTGCCTTTTTCTTTAGGAAATAATTGCAGTTATTTGAAATGATTATATTTTAATAATTTTGAATAATTTTATATGAAATCTCTATAATACTTTCATGGGTCAACAATCTAAGTAAAATATTGAATCATTATTTTTAGTCCCCAAATATTTAGACACTTGAACATAAATAGTGCCCATATGCTTACTAAATTTCAAACTATTGTGCTTAAGTTAAATATAACCAACTTGGCACCGGAAAATCTTTGCTTTACAAAGTACCTGCAACAGGAATGATTCTTTCCATTATATAGACAGTTGCAGGTCAGGACCGGCAAACATACAGTGTTTAAGACCGCAGCATCCTGATGGATGGTAGCATATTCCTAAATATCTCAGTCCTTGACCAACTGCAGCTACATGATTATGCCTCTCCAAATAATTCATGTGACAGCTCTGCCTTTAAAGCACTGTTCACAATTAAATTCAAACTCACAAAGATGTATCTGCCATTAGTTCTTAAACTTTTTGTTGTCATGACTCATTTCTTTGTAATTCCTCAATTCTAGCAGCCCATCTTCATCACTGTTGTTTAGTCGCTCAGTCATGTCTGACTCTTTGCGACTCCAAGGACTCTGGCCTGCCAGGCTCCTCTATCCATGGAATTTCCCAGGCAGGAATGTTGAAGTGAGTTGCCATTTCCTACTCCAGGGGATCTTCCCGATCCAGAGATTGAACCTGCGTCTCCTGCATTGGCAGGTGGATTCTTTACCACTGAGCCACCTGGGAAGCCCTGATATTTGTCATATTGTTGTTTAGTTGCTAAGTCGTGTCCAACTCTTTGAGACCCCATGGACTACAGCACACCAGGCTTTCCTGTCTTTCTATATCTCCCTGAGTTTGCGCAAACACATGTCCATTGAGTCAGTGATGCCATTCAACTGTCTCATCCTCTGTTCTCCTTCTCCTCCTGCCTTCAGTCTTTCTTTTCCAAGGAGTCAGCTCTTTGCATCAGGTGGCCAAAGTATTGGAGCTTCCTCTTCAGTATCAGTCCTTTCAATGAATATTCAGGGTTGATTTTTCATTAAGATTGACAGGGATATATTTATTTCATCGTGGGATATATTTTTCACTCATTTTATTAGTTAACATTTTATTAGTTCATTCAAATATTAGTTAACTAATATTTATTGATCACTTACTATACGCCAAAGATAAGGTGCTAGGAATTAGGGATATTTTATAAAGACAGTTTGTAGGTCGTAGCAAGTTCTTTACTTCCTGGAACTTAGCAACTAACCTTATCTTTCAAAATAAAGTATATCTATTGCATTTAAATGGGGACCGAGGGCTGCAGAATTTTGCAGTGGTGCTTAACATACACAAATATTATAAAGGGTTTGGAATCATTGCCTAATAGATTTTCATCTACAAAATATCCAGGAATGAAAGCATTATGTGGTTTTATTTTGCTTACCGAAACAATGGCTGAAGTTCTGCAGAAGGCAGTCATGAATATCTGCATTTATCATACGCTGAATTTGATCATGAGTACTCTGTGCTTGGAGAGTCAGTCTGAGTGGGCATTAAACACTTCATGCCGCAGAGGTAAAATTGAGTAAGTTCTTGTGTAAATTAGATAAGGCATTCCTCCCCGGAATTGTTTATATGACATCCACTTAAGATTGTGTGAAGAAGCAGACAGTAACACCATTTGGGCAGAGACTCCAATTAGCTTTTTGCCCTTGTGTTCCCATGGTACAATTTAACCATTTAATCCACACCACACAGGATGCATGGAGAAGGAAATGACAGTTCCAGTATTCTTGCCCAGGAAATCCCATGGACAAGGAGCCTGGTGGGCTACAGTCCATGGGGTCTCAAAGAGTTAGGCACGACTGAGCGCACTCACACATACACGCATGCACACGCACGCACGCACACACACAGGACGCAGGCCACAAGAAGTTGAAGAATGAGAGAATGACTGAATGATTAAGACTACATTAACCACTTTTCCCACAGAATGGGAAGAGTATTTCACAGTGTGTGTTGGTGTCACCAAGGAACACGGTGACCCTTTCTGCAGGCTGTAGGCTTTCTGCAGGCTGTAGGCTTTCTGCAGGCTGTAGGTAGGTATACAGGTTGACATCGCGCTGCCGTAAAAGTCACACCTGTCTTCACTGCATTGTCTCCGTTCCTTGTTTCTTTGCAGAACGATTCAATGTGTACCTTATGCCTACACCAAATCTGGACATTTATGGCGAATGCACAATGCAGATCACGCACGAGAATATCTATCTCTGGGATATCCACAACGCCAAGGTCAAGCTGGTGATGTGGCCCCTCAGCTCACTGAGGAGATACGGGCGGGACTCGACGTGGTTCACTTTTGAGTCGGGCAGGTAAGCTCTGAGGGCAGAAGCGACATGAAGGAGGGGCCTGGGACCAAGATTTTGTGCTCAGGTAGATGGTTGTTTTCATAAAGGGTCAGTTCGTTAGAGGTCACCAAATATATGATTTCTTCAGATCCTTGTTGATAATCTGGATGAAACTGTGTTAACTCTATGGCAGGTTAATTACTCCAAAATAACTTCAGTCTCTTGTGCTGACATCAAAGTAGTTTCATAATTATTTTTTATCATGCAGTATATTTGTGAAATTATTACAGTATTATATTTTGGGTACATCCTCCTATATTTTTGGTGCAGTAGGATTTCCATAAAAGTCAACATGTCCTTGCTGGCATTACTTTTGTGGATTTTTTTTTAAAGGAAAAAATGTTGAAAGGAGTCTTATATAAAATTGCTTAAATATTACTTTTTAGGTTTGAGATAATTTAATGCAATATTCATTTATCCAGATGTTTATGTTAATAGCATTAGTCAAGTATAAATATTGATATTAATTCAGAATGACTGAAAAGAAAGTTGGCAAATCCATAATTTATGGAATGTGTGACTCAGATTTTAAACGAAGTATGTCAAGACAGATACACTGGTTTCTTGATCACAGCATATGGTTGGAATCCATAAATGTCTAAAATGAATGCTTGCTTCACAATCATTATTCACAGATATGATTTAGACATGAGCTTCAATCAACTGTATCAGGTCATTATGTTGTGACCCCTTTGTGATACTGTTGTCACTCATCCAAAATAAGACTTAGGTTTGGGGATTCTATATAAGAAGTGTTTAATATATTCACACTTGGGTATATGATTTATCACATTCTAAAAATGAATCAGTGCCCTTATAGGGTAATTATGAAGTTGCCATGTGACTGAGTAGACAAATTAAGATAGTTATGCAACAGAATTCTACCCACCATGACACACACAGCATGGATGAATCTCAAAAACATTGTTGTAACATTGGTAGGAAATCCTGCAACAGACAAAACTGATTTATAGCAACAGAAATCCAATGAATGGTTGCCTCGGGTCGGGAGAGAATGCACTCCAGGGGACACACAGGACCTGTGAGGGTGGAGACCATGCCCTGGATCCTGACATTGGTCGAGAGCCATGGAGCTGTTTACTCAGTATCGGTGTCCATCGTTATATGCAAAGTATCCCTCAGTGTTTCCAACATGGAAAAAAAGTGGGGGCATTTACTCTTCTTATTTTATGTGCTTTTACACTGTTTGAGGTTTGACAATGAGCATTTGTCACTTTTACAACAAATCGCTTCGCCTGGGAGGAATGAGGCCGAGGAAGGGGAGAGAGCTGTGAGCATTTCTGGACGGGGCTTCGAGGGTGGTTCTTGAAGCTGTGTGCAACAGCGGGCCTTGATTCCTAGGTAGGTACAGTAAGGGCAGAAGTCTGTTCCTGTAACCTGAGGCAGGCCTTGCACTTTTTACGTTTTCCTTGTAGGTCTCCCTTTGTCCTTGGTATTGAGATGTTTTAACACTTGACATTGGGACTTCCTTAGTGGCCTGCAGGCTAAGTCGCTTCAGTGGTGTCCGACTCTCTGCGACTCTGTGGACTGTAGCCTGCCAAGTTCCCGTGTCCCTGGGGTTCTCCAGGCAAGAATACTGGGGTGGGTTGCCATGCCCTCCTCCAGAGGACCTTCCCGACTCAGGATCAAACCCGCGTCTCTTATGTCTCCTGCATTGGCAGGCGGGTTCTTTACCACTAGCTCCACCAGGTGGCTAAGAATCCTCCGTGCCAGGCTGGGGGTGCAGGTTCGATGCCTGGTCAGGGAACAAAGATCCCACATGTCATGGGGCAGCTGAGCCTGCTTGCCACAACTGCTGAGCACACGCGCCACGGATCGAGAGCCAGCAGCACACTGTAACCAAAGATCCCGAAGCAGCCAAAGAAATAAATGAATATTTTTTTAAAAATACTCTATATCATCTGATTTTAAAAGTCAAGCCAGGCTTTTGAGGGAGTAGTTGGAAAGAAAAGCTTAAAATCACTTACTATTTCTGCATCTGGAGAAAATGGCTTTTAATATTTTGCTGTACTTCCTTCCAATGAATTTTAAAATCAATGTATTTTCATTTAATATTATATTGAGAAGTAATCTCCTATAAAGTCCTATAAAGTCAAGATTTTTGTGACCATATGGTATCTGAACATATGGCTCTACTGTCATTAATTTAACATTAGGGTGTTCCCAAAATGAACTATCATAAATAAAGCCACACTGACCATCTGTGAAAAGATGTGCATTACAGGCTTACATCAAGAAACAAGAAAAAAGCCAAATAAATAACCTAACTCTACACCTAAAGCAATTAGAGAAGGAAGAAATGAAGAACCCCAGGGTTAGCAGAAGGAAAGAAATCTTAAAAATTAAGGCAGAAATAAATGCAAAAGAAACTAAAGAGACCATAGCAAAAATCAACAAAGCTAAAAGCTGGTTTTTTGAAAAAATAAACAAAATTGACAAACCATTAGCAAGACTCATTAAGAAACAAAGAGAGAAGAACCAAATTAACAAAATTAGAAATGAAAATGGAGAGATCACAACAGACAACACTGAAATACAAAGGATCATAAGAGACTACTACCAGCAGCTCTATGCCAATAAAATGGACAACTTGGATGAAATGGACAAATTCTTAGAAAAGTATAACTTTCCAAAACTGAACCAGGAAGAAATAGAAGATCTTAACAGACCCATCACAGGCAAGGAAATCGAAACTGTAATCAAAAATCTTCCAGCAAACAAAAGCCCAGGACCAGATGACTTCACAGCTGAATTCTACCAAAAATTTAGAGAAGAGCTAACACCTACCTTACTCAAACTCTTCCAGAAAATTGCAGAAGAAGGTAAACTTCCAAACTCATTCTATGAGGCCACCATCACCCTAATTCCAAAACCTGACAAAGATGCCACAAAAAAAGAAAACTACAGGCCAATATCACTGATGAACATAGATGCAAAAATCCTTAACAAAATTCTAGCAAACAGAATCCAACAACATATTAAAAAAATCATACACCACGACCAAGTGGGCTTTATCCCAGGAATGCAAGGATTCTTCAATATCCGCAAATCAATCAATGTAATACACCACATTAACAAATTGAAAGATAAAAACCATATGATTATCTCAATAGATGCAGAGAAAGCCTTTGACAAAATTCAACACTCATTTATGATTAAAACTCTCCAAAAAGCAGGAATAGAAGGAACATACCTCAACATAATAAAAGCTATATATGACAAACCCACAGCAAGCATCACCCTCAATGGTGAAAAATTGAAAGCATTTCCCCTGAAATCAGGAACAAGACAAGGGTGCCCACTCTCACCACTACTGTTCAACATAGTGTTGGAAGTTTTGGCCACAGCAATCAGAGCAGAAAAAGAAGTAAAAGGAATCCAGATAGGAAAAGAAGAAGTGAAACTCTCACTGTTTGCAGATGACATGATCCTCTATATAGAAAACCCTAAAGACTCTACCAGAAAATTACTAGAACTAATCAATGAATATAGTAAAGTTGCAGGATATAAAATTAACACACAGAAATCCCTTGCATTCCTATATACTAACAATGAAAAAACAGAAAGAGAAATTAAGGAAACAATACCATTCACCATTGCAACAAAAAGAATAAAATACTTAGGAGTATATCTACCTAAAGAAACAAAAGACCTATACATAGAAAACTATAAAACACTGATGAAAGAAATCAAAGAGGACACAAACAGATGGAGAAACATACCGTGTTCATGGATTGGAAGAATCAATATTGTCAAAATGGCTATTCTACCCAAAGCAATCTATAGATTCAATGCAATCCCCATCAAGCTACCAACGGTATTTTTCACAGAACTAGACCAAAGAATTTCACAATTTGTATGGGAATACAAAAAACCTCGAATAGCCAAAGTAATCTTGAAAAAGAAGAATGGAACTGGAGGAATCAACCTGCCTGACTTCAGACTCTACTACAAAGCCACAGTCATCAAGACAGTGTGGTACTGGCACAAAGACAGAAATATAGACCAATGGAACAGAATAGAAAGCCCAGAGATAAATCCACGAACCTATGGACACCTTATCTTTGACAAAGGAGGCAAGGATATACAATGGAAAAAAGATAACCTCTTTAACAAGTGGTGCTGGGAAAACTGGTCAACCACTTGCAAAAGAATGAAACTAGAACACTTTCTAACACCATACACAAAAATAAACTCAAAATGGATTAAAGATCTAAATGTAAGACCAGAAACTATAAAACTCCTAGAGGAGAACATAGGCAAAACACTCTCCGACATAAATCACAGCAAGATCCTCTATGACCCACCTCCCAGAATATTGGAAATAAAAGCAAAACTAAACAAATGGGACCTAATGAAACTTAAAAGCTTTTGCACTACAAAAGAAACTATAAGTAAGGTGAAAAGACAGCCGTCAGATTGGGAGAAAATAATAGCAAATGAAGCAACAGACAAAGGATTAATCTCAAAAATATACAAGCAACTCCTGCAGCTCAATTCCAGAAAAATAAATGACCCAATCAAAAAATGGGCCAGAGAACTAAACAGACATTTCTCCAAAGAAGACATACAGATGGCTAACAAACACATGAAAAGGTGCTCAACATCACTCATTATTAGAGAAATGCAAATCAAAACCACAATGAGGTACCATTACACACCAGTCAGGATGGCTGCTATTCAAAAGTCTACAAGCAATAAATGCTGGAGAGGCTGTGGAGAAAAGGGAACCCTCTTACACTGTTGGTGGGAATGCAAACTAGTACAGCCACTATGGAAAACAGTGTGGAGATTCCTTAAAAAACTGGAAATAGAACTGCCATATGACCCAGCAATCCCACTTCTGGGCATACACACTGAGGAAACCAGATCTGAAAGAGACACATGCACCCCAATGTTCATCGCAGCACTGTTTATAATAGCCAGGACATGGAAGCAACCTAGATGCCCATCAGCAGATGAATGGATAAGGAAGCTGTGGTACATATACACCATGGAATTTTACTCAGCCATCAAAAAGAATTCATTTGAACCAGTCCTAATGAGATGGATGAAACTGGAGCCCCTTATACAGAGTGAAGTAAGCCAGAAAGATAAAGAACATTACAGCATACTAACACATATATATGGAATTTAGAAAGATGGTAACGATAACCCTATATGCAAAACAGAAAAAGAGACACAGAAATACAGAACAGACTTTTGAACTCTGTGGGAGAAGGTGAGGATGGGATGTTTCAAAAGAACAGCATGTATACTATCTATGGTGAAACAGATCACCAGTCCAGGTTGGATGCATGAGACAAGTGCTCCGGCCTGGTGCACTGGGAAGACCCAGAGGAATCGGGTGGAGAGGGAGATGGGAGGGGGGATCGGGATGGGGAATAAGTGTAAATCTATGGCTCATTCATATCAATGTATGACAAAACCCACTGGAAAAAAAAAAAAAAAAAAGAGACACATGCACCCCAATGTTCATCGCAGCACTGTTTATAATAGCCAGGACATGGAAGCAACCTAGATGCCCATCAGCAGATGAATGGATAAGGAAGCTGTGGTACATATACACCATGGAATTTTACTCAGCCGTCAAAAAGAATTCATTTGAACCAGTCCTAATGAGATGGATGAAACTGGAACCCCTTATACAGAGTGAAGTAAGCCAGAAAGATAAAGAACATTACAGCATACTAACACATATATATGGAATTTAGAAAGATGGTAACGATAACCCTATATGCAAAACAGAAAAAGAGACACAGAAATACAGAACAGACTTTTGAACTCTGTGGGAGAAGGTGAGGGTGGGATGTTTCAAAAGAACAGCATGTATACTATCTATGGTGAAACAGATCACCAGCCCAGGTGGGATGCATGAGACAAGTGCTCCGGCCTGGTGCACTGGGAAGACCCAGAGGAATCGGGTGGAGAGGGAGATGGGAGGGGGGATCGGGATGGGGAATAAGTGTAAATCTATGGCTGATTCATATCAATGTATGACAAAACCCACTGAAATGTTGTGAAGCAATTAGCCTCCAACTAATAAAAAAATTAAAAAAAAAAAAAAAAAAAAGATGTGCAAATATCTGATTATTTTCTTAGCAGAGCCTTTTTAAAGCAGAATTCCTGGGTCAAAAGCTGTGAACGTTTTCAAGGTTCTTCACAGTATAGCAAATTGCTTTCAAAGCAGTTTCAATTCACACACCCTCTAATGGTGCAAAGAGCGTTCTTGACCCCATAACTACAGGCATTAAAAAGATGATTTAAGATGTTTCTATTTTAAGAGAGGACTTGGATATCTTGTTAATTTTTTTCCCTTTTCTCCTTTGTTTCTTTATGTTTGGAGGTTTGTCCTTGTGGTTACTGTTCATTTGTATGTTTTTCTTTCTCTGAGTTTTGGGTGTCCCTTGCCCTTGGAATATTGACCATTGCTCTGTGCATCTGTTTTATAAACTCCAGAAGATCTCACTCTTGCTAAAGGTAACCAAGAGCAGAAGGGTTTGTCCGTGTCCAACCCAGCTCCCCAAGGCAGGACTGGGAGAAGGGGTGTGGGGGGGCGTGGGTGATGATGCGGGACAGTTTAAAGGAGAAGCCGGCAGGCCGGTTTTGTGCTGTCAACACAGTAGAGCTCAAGATCTCCATCTTCTGGGTTTTGTTTCGTTCCTCTCTGCACGGGGCACAGCATTTGGAGGCAGTCTCTAGCCATTTGCTTGTACTACCGCATGTACTGGAAAGTAATAAAACTGGGTGTCGAACTAGGCTTTTTTCCACTGACAGGCTTTGTACAACTTTGCTCATCTGCTTGGCCGCGCTGGGTCCTTGCTGCCTGCGCTTTCTCCGGTTGCGGTGAGCGGGGGTGCCTTTGGCGGCATGTACGGGCGTCGTGTACAGCAGTGACTTCTCTTGTTGCAGAGCCCAGGCTCCGGGCTCGTGGGCTGCAGCAGAGGGGCTCCCTACTGACGAGCTTTTTTAAAAATGAATTTTAAATTCTACTGTACCAATAAAATATAAGCATGAACGGTAGAAATGGAGCAAGATCATTCTTCCTGGAGGAACACACCTCACACATCCCGACAGTTGTAATCATACACCCATGCGGGTGAGGACGGGAGAGGAGGACCAGGGAGCTTTCGCTGGGAGCTGGCCTCACTTAGAGGGGCGTGGCCTGGGGAGATGAAGTCACAGCCTGCCTAGAGTAATTGCTGCTGCTGCTGCTAAATCGCTTCAGTCGTGTCTGACTCTGTGCGACCCCATAGACGGCAGCCCACCAGGCTCCCTGGTCCCTGGGATTCTCCAGGCAAGAACACTGGAGTGGGTTGCCATTTCCTGCTCCAATGCATGAAAGAGAAAAGTGAAAGTGAAGTCGCTCAGTCGTGTCTGACTCTTAGCGACCCCATGGACTGCAGCCTACCAGGCTCCTCCGTCCATGGGATTTTCCATGCAAGAGGACTGGAGTGGGGTGCTAGTTAACCATAAAAGAGCACTTTAAAAGTGAAAAGCAACCTGGTTTACCATGCAAGCTTATTTAATCAAAAAGTCAAAACAAGATATCCAGACCTGCAGAGGATGTCACAGGAGTCATGATAATGTACAGTTTTACCCTGTGGAAGATAAAACCACTTTTTTTATTTGCTGGTGGGGCTTTTTCACTTCATGAAACCTCATAAATATTGTAAGCAAAAATCAGGATGAGCTCAAAGGCCTGCAGAACAAGATTCAAACGATCCCCAAATCCATTTTTATAAAGTTATTCTTCAAAACATAACCTCCCTATTCAGCAAAACACTTAATATAACAATAGGTGCTTAAAATATATCTTACTAAACTCTGATAGTATTGTCTCTATTGAGAAGCCTGGGGACAATCTGGTTACAGATTTTTAACAATTGGAAATAAAAAGCAGTACAGTTTCCACAGGAAGATGGTGAATGGAAGCAAATGCTCTGTGTGCTATAATCAAGGATCCCCTGATGTTATAGAGATTTGTTCTGTCCTTAAAGCTTTTCCATCAGTCATGCAGAGAGAAACCCTCCTCCTCTAATGTATGACCACTCAGTTAAAATATAGGTAAGGCAGAGAGTTTTTAAATAGGATACCGAAGCATGATTACTCTCCCCTCAAAAGACTATATCAAAATTAAAGACTTGTCTCTGCAAGAGACACTTTTAAGGGACTAAAAGGCCAGACACCAACCTAGAGAAGATACTCCGAAGTCACATGTTAGACATTGCACTTGTATCCAAAACATATGATGAATTTCCAATTCAAAAATAAGAAAAAATGCAACCCAACTTTAAAAACAGGCAAAAAATGTAAGCAGATGCTTCACCAAAAAACACATATGACTGATCAATAATTACACTAAAAGATGCTGAACCTAATTGTTCACTGTGTGTGTGTGTTAATTGCTCAGTCGTGTCTGACTTTTTGCGACCCCCCCTGAACTCTAGCCCACCAGACTCCTCTGTCCATGGGATTCTCCAGTCTAAACTACTGGAGTGAGTTGCCAGTTCCTTCTCCAATTATTCAGTAGGGAAATTAAAACTAAAACTACAATGAGATACAACTGTATATCTATTATAGTGGCTAAAGTTAAAAAGGAAAATCTGACAATACCAAATGCAGACAAAGATGCACAGCAGTTGGAACACGTACAGTTTTGGTGGAAATGGACCATGCTGCAGTAGTTTGGAAAGAAACTTTGAGGTTTTTAAAAGAAACCTCAATATTGCCTGAAGATCTGATCCAGGGCCCTACTTCTTGGTATTTCCTGGCGAAAAATAAAAATACATGCTCATACCAAAACCTGTACGTGCATGTTGCTAGACATTTTATTCATCATTGACCAAAACTGGACAAACCAAATATCCTTCACTGAATGGATAAACAAACTATGATAAGTCTATAGAGAGCTCAGTTCAGTTTAGTTCAGTTGCTCAGTCATGTCCGACTCTTTGCAACCCCATGAACCGCAGCACGCCAGGCCTCCCTGTCCATCACCAACTCCTGGAGTTTACTCAAACTCATGCCCATCGAGTCGGTGATGCCATCCAACCATCTCATCCTCTGTCATCCCCTTCTCCTCATGCCCCCAATCCCTCCCAGCATCAGGGTCTTTTCAAATGAGTCAGCTCTTCACATCAGGTGGCCAAAGTATTGGAGTTTCAGCTTCAGCATCAGTCCTTCCAATGAACACCCAGGACCAATCTCCTTTAGGATGGACCGGTTACTCAGCATCAAAAAGGAGTGAATGACATGCATAATGAGTACATCAAAGATGCCTTGTTCTAAGTGAGAGGCCAGATCCAGCAAACAGCATACTCTATGATGCCACATACATGGCAGATAGAGCTATAAGGTCGGGAGGGAGACCAGTGATCGCCATGGAGTGGGGGCTGTGCAGAGGGAGGGACTAATGAGGAAAGGACAGAAGGGCAACAGCAGGGGGATGGTGGAACTAGTATTTATCCTGATGGTGGTGGTGGATATTTCATTCTATACATCTGTCAAACCCCAGAGAACTGTCTAGCACAAAGAGTGAATGCTACTAGGTAGAAATGTTTTAATTTTAAAATAAATTTTAAAAAAGGAAAGAGTCTCACATATATGCTCAAGTGATTTTTGGCAAGGCTGCCAAGACCATTCAATGGTGAAAGTCTTTTCAACAAATAGCTGGAAAAACTATATATCTACATGCAAAAGGATGAAGTTGGCCCATCACCACTGTGTATCACAAACGTTACGTTAAAACAAATTGAAGACCTACATTTAACATATAAAACTATAAAACTCCTAGAAGAAAATATAGAGCAGAACTTTACAGCTTCAGATTTGGCAGTGATTCCTTGAACAAAAGGCAGCAAAGGAAAAAAGAGACAAATTGGAACATATTAACAATTTAAGGAATTTGTACCTCAAAAGACAATATCAACAGAGTAAAGAGGCAACTCGCAAAATGGGAGAAAATACTTCCAAGTCTTATATCTGATAAGAGTTTAATGTTTCGAGTATAGAGAGAACTTCAAAAAATTCATAACAACAAAAAACAAACAACACACACAAAAATGCACAAAAGGACTTAAGTAGGCATTTCTCCAAAGAAAATATGCAAACAAGGAAAAGATGCTCAACATCACTAACTTTTAGGAAAATGCAAACCTTGATGAGATGCCTCCTCACACAAGTAGGAGGGCTACAATCAAAATAAAAATGATCACAACAATAGTAATGTGTTAGTGAGGTTGTAGAAAACTTGAAACCCCTGTGCACTATTGGTGGGAATGTAAGGTTTGTAGAGCCCCTGTGGAAAGCAGTATGGCAGTTCCTCAAAAAAAAATAAAAATAAAAAACCTAAAAATTAAGAGACTTCATTCTCTGTTAAAAATGAGGGAAAGATTGCTGTCCGCTCCCCTTTTCTTAGAACATTTACTTTAGAAAACGTAAAATTGTAAGTACTTTCCTCCCTCTTTGAAGTGGTGCTAAGTCACTCAGTCGTGTCGGCCTCTGCGATCCCGTGGACTGCAGCCCGCCAGGCTCCTCTGTCCGTGGGGTTTCGCACGCAAGAATACTGGAGTGAGTTGTCATTTCCTCCTCCAGGGGATCAATCCCAACCTAGGGATCGAACCCGGGTCTCTCCTACTGTCTGAGCTACTAGGGAAGCCCTAAGATTTCTCTCTTTGAAATGTATATAAATCCTTCTGAAAACAAAATAGGTTTTTGTCAGCTTTAAGAACCAGGAGTGCCTTTATTTCAGGGACTCAGGAGCCAGGCCTTTGAAAGTTAAACATGAAAGAAGAGAACACCCCTAACCCCCAGTCGCTGTGGGAGGGGAGGAGCCTGACTGCCTTGGCACTTGACCCCACATTGCAAAACTCCATTCTCTCATAAAGGCGTGAAAAGCTTGTTTTTCCTCTAGATAAAGCCAGTTAGCTAGTCTGGGTTGTCACTACAGTTACCAGCTGAACCGAGGATGAACTCCGTCTGGAAAATGGTGCTGTCGAGTCCTCTCATACCTTGAGACCAGTGTTGTTTATCTTGAGAACATGTACATAGCGCCTTATATCTGCTTTTGACTATAAAAAGGGAGAGATGTCTTTTTATCTTTGCCATCTCTCAGCAAATTGCCTGAGATGTGTATCATATTCTGGTTTAACATGAAAACAATAACAAGGGTGTTTTCTTTATTACTTTTGTGGAGAGGATTTCTAGACTGGAAGATTTTGTTTTTAATTGTATTTCCCAACAGTATCGAGGGGAAGAAGTTAGAAAACAAAATGTTTGTTGGCTGTCCAGATACTACAAAGAAAGGATCTCAGGGATAATTTGAGAACTTGCAGGCAAAGATGAAAGGGGTTTGAAAAAAATTAAAACCCTGCAACATTGGAAAGATAAGTATGTTGGGTCACAAAAGAGTACGAGATAAAGTTAAGGAAGTCTTTTAAGTGACAAGAGTAAGTTAAAACAGCCACAAGAAAAAGAAGAGATTAAGTGTTCAGTCTCCAATTTTATTGTTTGTTGTTGTTCAGTCGCTAAACTGTGTCCGACTCTTTGCAACCCCATGGACTGCAGCACACCAGCCTCTCCTGTCATTCACTATCTCCCGAAGTTTGCTTAAATTCATGTCCATTGAGTTGATGATGCCATCCAACCATCTCATCCTTTGTCACCCGCTTTTCCTCCTGCCCTCAAACTTTCCCCAAATCAGGGTCTTTTCCAGTAAGTCAGCTCTTTGCATCAGGTGACCAAAGCACTGGAGTTTCAGCTTCAGCATCAGTCCTTCCAATGAATATTCAGGATTGATTTCCTTTAAGATAGACTAGTTTGATCTCCTTACAGTCCAAGGGACTCTCAAGAGCCTTCTCCAGTACTACAGTTTGAAAGCATCAATTCTTTGGCTCTCAGCCTTCTTTATGGTCTGACTGTCACATCCATACATGACTACTGGAAATACAATAGCTTTGACTAGACAGACCTTTGTTGACAAAGTAATGTCTCCTCTTTTTAATATGCTGTCTAGGTTGGTCATAACTTTTCTTCCAAGGAGCAAGAGTCTTTTAATTTCCACCTCCTCCCTTGTATTTACCTTTGCCCTTGCAATTAGGTGGGGCCACGTGAGACATCATTCCCTGAATATTCATTGGAAGGACTGATGCTGAAGCTGAAGCCCCAATACTTTGGCCACCTGATATGAAGTGCTGACTCATTGGAAAAGACCCTGATGCCGGAAAGATTGAAGGCGGGAGGAGAAGGGGACAAGATGGATGAGATGGTTGAATAGAATCATTAATTCAATGGACATGGGTGTGAGCAAACTCCGGGAGATAGTGAAGGACAGGGAAGCCTGGTGTGCTGCAGTCCATGGGGTCACCCATCGCCTTTACCCACTGTGCAGCTAAAATGGTCTAGTGTTGAGATGTCTTAACCACAGGATCTCAGCCACCTCAGTTTCTGAATCCAGTTTGCCCTGGTGATTTGCCCAGAGATGTATAAGACATAGCTTCAATAAGCAGTAAACATTTGTCATGTTAAGCCATTGAGGTTTGAAGTTAGCTTTATTATTTTTTTTACTTACACAGTCTGTGAGAGCATCTGTGCTAAGTTGCTTCTGCTGTGTCCGACTCTTTGCAACCCTATGGAATGTGTGGTTTATTTTCCTAATCTATAACCTTTTTGTGATTTCAGTACCTACTCACTAAATCTCTTTTATTAGAATTCCTACTTCATACTATAACCATTGGTCCGTCGGTCTCTCCAAGAACCCTATGAGCTCACTAAAGACAGGGGTATGTGTTACTCATCTCTGTTTCTCTAAAACATCATGGTATTTGACAAATGATTGGAGGCATCTTAGAGAATTAATGGGATTTTCGATGTCACAAAAAGATTAAGTTATCATATTCAATTGAGTTTTAATTATAAAGTATAGAGAAGAAAGGTCTCCTTCTTGGAAAATTTGCATCAAGGATATATGTGATGTTAAAACTCACATGTCTACATAAGCTCTTCTTTAATTCCAGAGAAGTAAAGCCAAGACCAAGTCTTTGAGGATGCTGGTGTCTTCTGCGTGTGTGTCTAATTTGCTAAATCTCTTGCCGCTACAACACTGGGACTAACTTTTTCCCCCTAGGATAAAGCATTAATTAAATGACTTAGGAAACTGTTCTTATGAAGAAATGGAGGCTCTGATCTTAGTTTTGCTCCATTAACTTTAAAGTTCAGTACATTTTTATTGAACCCACACATGCTTTAGTGTGAATTGCTTTTCATTAATTGGTCTATAGGGATTCCAATGACAGGTTTGGCCTTCCTTTTAGGTTTTTTAATTCTCCTTCAGAAAGTTCCTAAACTTTAGTAATAGTCATTCAATCAAGGAATGATTGCCAGAATCGAGAGGAAGAAAATCAATGAGAAGTTCCGGTTTGATCTCTCTGGGTGGTGGCACGTCTCCACATCCACCAGTGAGACTTACATCTCACAGGAGATGCAGGCTGGCTTCTTTAGAACAGTTGGACCATTCTTTTACTGATTCCTTCATTCAAAAGATGCACTTATTTTCACATGTCTGGAATTTAGATATGTGTAGTTACTACTGGGCTTCCCTAGTGGTTCCGACAGTAAAGAATCTGCCAGCAATTCAGGAGACCCCGGATTCTATGCCTGGGTCGAGAAGATCCCCTGCAGAAGGGACTGGCTACCCACTCAAGTATCCTTGCTGGGAGAATTCCATGCATGCTCACAGTGTGCTCATGGCCTGCTCGGTCGTGTCTGACTCTTTGCAACCCTGTGTGTTGTAGCCCGGCAGGCTCTGCTGTCCATGGGATTTCCCAGGCAAGAATACTGGAGTAGGCTGCCATTTCCTTCACCGGGGATCTTCCCAACCCAGGGGTCAAACCTGCATCTCCTGCGGTTCCTGCTTTGCCAGGCGTGTGCTCTACTCCTGAGCCACCTGGGAAGCCCCTGGGAAGCTACGACGGCACCTTACTATGAATGGCATCATCCGAGGGTGGCCAGCAGGGGGCGGAAGTTACACAGTTGCCACTGCCGCAGGGTCTCAGCCTTAGTCATGGATGCAGGAGTTTTCATCCCTTCTCTTGAACCTATGTGTAATGTTGGTGCTTCACTTCTTGAGTTTCGTTATATTTCACTTCCATGTTAGCGTGCCAACGTTTCACCCAAGAAACCTTTAGGGGCATTTGAGAAAAACAAAACTTATTGTGAACACCATCTGGTAGATAAAATATTCACCAGGCAGCATAAAACTTGTAGACTAGGTGTCAGGGGTTCATAAGAAAATTTTAAAGTCAAAAGCAGCATACTCTGTAATGAAGAAATGTGTACCACTACCTGCTGATGACAAAAGGAGTCAGTTCAGTTCAGTCACTCAGTCGTGTCCGAATCTTTGCGACCCCATGAATCGCAGCACGCCAGGCCTCCCTGTTCATCACCAACTCCCAGAGTTTACTCAAACTCATGCCCATCGAGTCGGTGATGCCATCCAAACATCTCATCCTCTGTCGTCCCCTTCTCCTCCTGCCCTCAATCCCTCCCAGCATCAGGGTCTTTTCCAATGAGTCAGCTCTTCGCATGAGGTGGCCAAAGTATTGGAGTTTCAGCTTTAACATCAGTCCTTCCAATGAACACCCAGGACTGATCTCCTTTAGGATGGACTGGTTGGATCTCCTTGCAGTCCAGGGGACTCTCAAGAGTCTTCTCCAACACCACAGTTCAAAAGCATCAATTCTTCGGCGCTCAGCTTTCTTCACAGTCCAACTCTCACATCCATACATGACCACTGGAAAAACCATAGCCTTGACTAGACAGACCTTTGTTGACAAAGTAATCTCTCTGCTTTTTAATATGCTATCTAGGTTGGTCATAACTTTCCTTCCAAGGAGTAAGTGTCTTTGAATTTCATGGCTGCAATCACCATCTGCAGTGATTTTGGAGCCCAAAAAAATAAAGTCTGACACTGTTTCCATGTTTTCCCATCTATTTGCCATGATCTTAGTTTTCTGAATGTTGAGCTTTAATCCAACTTTTTCACTCTCCTCTTTCACTTTCATCAAGAGGCTTTTTAGTTCCTCTTCACTTTCTGCCATAAGGGTGGTGTCACCTGCATATCTGAGGCTATTGATATTTCTCCTGGCAATCTTGATTCCAGCTTGTGCTTCTTCCAGCCCAGCATTTCTCATGATGTAATCGGCATATAAGTTAAATAAGCAGGGTGACAGTATACAGCCTTAACATACTCCTTTCCCAATTTGGAACCAGTCTGTTGCTCAGTGTCCAGTTCTAACTGTTGCTTCCTGACCTGCATGCAGGTTTCTCAAGAGGCAGGTCAGGTGGTCTGGTATTCCCATCTCTTTCAGAATTGTCCACAGTTTATTGTGATCCACACAGTCAAAGGCTTTGGCATAGTCAATAAAGCAGAAATAGATGTTTTTCTGGAACTGTCTTGCTTTTTCGATGATCCAGCGGATGTTGGCAATTTGGTCTCTGGTTCCTCTGCCTTTTCTAAAACCAGCTTGCACATCTGGAAATTCACTGTTCATGTATTGCTGAAGCCTGGCTTGGAGAATTTTAAGCATTACTTTACTAGCGTGTGAGATGAGGGCAGTTGTGCATAGTTTGAGCATTCTTTGGGATTGCCTTTCTTTGGGATTGGAATGAAAACTTACCTTTTCCAGTCCTGTGGCCACTGCTGAGTTTTTCAAATTGGCTGCCATATTGAGTGCAGACTTTCACAGCATCATCTCTTAGGATTTGAAATAGCTCAACTGGAATTCCATCACCTCCACTAGCCTTGTTCATAGTGATGCTTCCTAAGGCCCACTTGACTTCACATTCCAGGATGTCTGGCTCTAGGTGAGTGGTCACACCTTCGTGATTATCTGGGTCATGAAGGTCTTTTTTGTACAGTTCTTCTGTGTATTCTTGCCACCTCTTCTTAATATCTTCTGCTTCTGTTAGGTCCATACCATTTCTGTCCTTTATTGAGCCTATCTTTGCATGAAATGTTCCCTTGGTATCTCTAATTTTCTTGACGAGATCTCTAATCTTTCCCATTCTGTTGTTTTCCTCTGTTTCTTTGCACTGATCACTGGGGAAGGCTTTCTTATCTCTCCTGGCTATTCTTTGGAACTCTGCATTCAAATGGGAATATCTTTCCTTTTCTCCTTTGCTTTTCGCTTCTCTTCTTTTCACAGCTATTTGTAAGGCCTCCTTAGACAGCCATTTTGCTTTTTTGCATTTCTTTTCCATGGGGATGGTCTTGATCCCTGTCTCCTGTACAGTGTCACGAACCTCCGCCCATAGTTCATCAGGCACTGTGTCTATCAGATCTAGTCCCTTAAATCGATCTCTCACTTCCACTGTATAATCATAGGTGCCCAATATGCTACTGGAGATCAGTGGAGAAATAACTCCAGAAAGAATGGATGGATGGAGCCAAAGCAAAAACAATACCTAGTTGTGGATGCGACTGGTGATAGAAGCAAGGTTTGATGCTGTAAAGAGCAATATTGCATAGGAACCTGGCGTGTTAGGTCCATGAATCAAGGCAAATTGGAAGTGGTCAAATAGGAGATGGCAAGAGTGAACATCGACATTCTAGGAATCAGCAAACTAAAATGGACTGGAATGGGTGATTTTAACTCAGATGACCATTATATCTACTACTGTGGGCAGGAATCCCTTAGAAGAAATGGAGTAGCCATCATGGTCAACAAAAGAGTCCGAAATGCAGTACTTGGATGCAACCTCAAAAACGACAGAATGACCTCTGTTCCTTTCCAAGGCAAACTATTCAATATCACAGTAATCCAAGCCTATGCCCCAACCAGTAACGCTGAAGAAGCTGAAGTTGAACAGTTCTTTGAGGACCTACACGACCTTTTAGAACTAACACCCAAAAAAGATGTCCTTTTCATTATAGGGGACTGGAAGTCAAGAAGTAGGAAGTCAAGAATCACCTGGAGTAACAGGCAAATTTGGCCTTGGAGTACAGAGTGAAGCAGGGCAAAGGCTAACAGAGTTTTGCCAAGAGAACGCACTGGTCATAGCAAACACCCTCTTCCAACAACACACGAGAAGACTCTACACATGGACATCACCAGATGGTCAACACCGAAATCAGATTGATTATATTCTTTGCAGCCAAAGATGGAGAAGCTCTATACAGTCAGCAAAAACAAGCCTGGGAGCTGACTGTGGCTCAGATGATGAACTCCTTATTGCCAAATTCAGACTTAAATTGAAGAAAGTGGGGAAAACCACTAGACCATTCAGGTATGACTTAAATCAAATCCCTTATGATTATACAGTGGAAGTGAGAAATAGATTTAAGGGACTAGATCTGACAAATGAAATAGCATTTTGTGAAAAAATAGAAAACCAAAGGACATTGATAATTCTGGGTTGATTCAAAAGAGTTGAACTCAGTTTGTGCAAAGGTTTTATAAATTCCTTGGCTACCTAATTTTACTTACATTTTCTTTCTATGCATATATAAGATAACATAATAATCCATGACAAGTGAGCCTGAGTCTTGTTTGTTTTCTGACGTGGGAAGTTGGAGATACCTTGTGGACCTCCAGGGGGAATTTCGGAAGGTGGCTCTGTATATGTGTCTGAATATCAGCAAAGAGTGCCCAGCATGTAGATGGCTTTTAAGTTACACACCTGGATGCCTCACTTTTGAGAAGAGAAGATACAAACATGCATTACTTACTCTGGAAGCAAAAATGCCTCAAGAAGTAGATAATAGTAACCGTGTTCAGTGCTGCAGACAGGATGAGTAAGATGAAGCTTGAGAAGTGTCATGTTGATTTTGCAAATCAGAGGCCACTGGTGGCCTTTGGAAAGACCTATTTAAGTGGAGTCATGGGGAAAGAAGATTGGAGTGGGTTCCAAAGAGAATGAGAGGAGAGAAAGTGGAGTCAGCAAGGACAATGCCTCAAGAAATTTTATTGTGAAGATAAAAGAGAAACAGAAGTAGCTGGAGAAGAATGTGACATTGAATTATTTTGAAGATGAGCTGTATTTAAAAACATCTGCATGCACATGGGAGTCATACTATGAAGAGGAAAAAAACAATAAAACAGAAGAAAGAGGGAAACATCACTAAGCAGTATCTTTGAGTTGATGAGAGGAAACGGGATCTAGTGCACAAGTGAGTGGCTACAGTTAAAAAAAAAAAAAAGTCCTTGTAAACAGGAAAGTGTAGTGGAGGCTGATATAATGAAGGTAAAAAGGGAGGCAGGCATTTGAGGATCGGATAGAGGCATGTGGAAGTTGTCTTCTGATCGTGTGTCTTTTCTCGGTCAAATAGGAAGCAAGGTAACTGACTGTGAGGCTAGAGAAAGGTAGCCAAGACTTGATGCAGGAGAAGGTGTGATACAGATGTTCAGAAGAGCGAGCGAACCCAGCGCAGCCGGGGAGGAGGATGGCGGGTGAGCCCCGGCCGCCGCACCCGTGGCCTCGTCCACCCTCCTGCGCGCGGCCCCTCGGCCAGACTGCCTCCAGCGCAGCCCGGCGCCTGCCCGTAGGGTCTCCGCGGGCTCGGGGCCGTCCGCTTCAGACCCGCTTCTGCCGTCGCCCGTGTCCTGCGCTCAGAGCGGCCGTCCGTGGGGCCGTGGGGCTCCCCTGCATGGCCACAGCCCCCTCTGCTGTGCGCCTCCTCTTTGGCACGTTCGCGGGCTCCTCAAGGAGCGGAGCGCTCCTCGGCGCCCGTCCTTCCAGCACGTGTCCTGGGTGCCTGTCCTGTACCCGCCGCGATCCGGCGGCCCTCTTTGACATCTGTCCCTGTCGCCTTGTGCCCCTGGAATCGCCCTCCTCCTCACCCACCCCGCACATCTCCCTCTCACACACACACACTCACAGGCACACGGTCGTTAGACCTGGATGCTCCCAGTGACCCACACATCCCCTCTGTCCCGTAGACTGAACGCGGATGGCGGAGCCGGGCGCAGCCTGTCAGCCCCTAGGCTGACGTCCTTTAAAGGGAGAGGGGCTGGAGCCGGGGGTCTGCCATCAGGGTCTGCGCGGTGAGTGAGGGCCACTGCCCTGGGCAAGACCCGAAGCCCGGCTCCGCTCCTCAGACTCTCCGCTCCCTCAAGTGAAGCCGGGAATGAGAAGTCTCCACGGCGGGCTTTCTCATCTCTAGTGAGACAGCAGAGATAATACCGACAGTTCCGCCACTCCAGGAGGCAGACAAGTGAGAACAAGACCTCAGTTATTATTTCCAGCTGTCCGGCGTTTTCTTCACTTAATAGGAATGAAGGAGCCTCTTACAACAAAACCTGACAAATAAGCTGCGCCACAAATCACGAGAAAAGGTAACAGAGATGAAGAAAGAGTATTATTTTCATTCCTTTGGTGTTCAAGTTGCCCGTGACTTAAATCACAAGTGTGTTAGCCTCCAGATACAGTCAAAACATATTCCTGTTCCGTGAAGTGACGGTGAATCTGGCAGAAAGGAAGCCGGTTCCTGTGTCACCTTTCATTATTACACTCCCCGCGGGGCGGGACTCTGCCTACCTTTCCGCGTCCACAGAAGGTTCCTTCTGCACCTCTGCCTTCTCCCCTCCCCTCCCTCCTTCCCATGCCACACCTCTCCCCTTTCTCTCCTTTCTCTTCCTTCTTGTAAATAAATATTATCCACGTTGGCGTCTGTTTTGCTGTCCCTGTCTCTTTTATACCTGACACATCCTGATCCAGTCCCTCCAAAATGTCAAACTCTCTCTAAGCTCTTCCTTCCTAAAAACTTGTTTAAACTTCACGTGAAGTCAGTCTTCCTAAGCATACAGTCTCTGACTTCCCTGGCCATCCAGTGGTTAAGACTCCACGCTTCCACTGCTAGCTGTCCAGTGTGCCAGGGGGCACAGTTCCATCCCTGGTCAGGGAACCAAGGTCCCACATACAGTGCCGCAAAAGGATAAATAAAGCATAAATGTAAAATAAATAAATGTAAATAAATAGTTGCTCAGTTGTGTCCGACTGTTTGCTACCCCATGGACTGTAGCCCGTCAGGCTCCTCTGTCCATGGATTCTTCAGCCAAGAATACTGGAGTGGGTTGCCATTTCCTTCTCCAGGGGATCTTCCCAACCCAGGGATTGAACCTGGGTCTCTTATGTCTCCTGCATTGGCAACTGGGTTCTTTACCACTAGTCCCACCCTCTTGAGAGTGCCTTGGACTGCAAGGAGATCCAACCAGTCCATCCTAAAGGAGATCAGTCCTGGGTGTTCATTGGAAGGACTGATGCTGAAGCTGAAACTCCAGTACTTTGGCCACCTCATGCAAAGAGTTGACTCATTGGAAAAGACCCTGATGCTTGGAGGGATTGAGGGCAGGAGGAGAACCGGACAACAGAGGATGAGACAGCTGGATGGCATCACCGACTCAATGGGCATGGGTTTGAGTAAACTCTGGGAGTTGGTGATGGACAGGGAGGCCTGGCGTGCTGCGGTTCATGGGGTCACAAAGAGTTGGACACGACTGAGCGACTGAACTGACTGACTGACCACCTGCGAAGCCCAGATAAGGCCTATGTATCTTGATAAATAAAGCATATCTATCTAAAAAAATCAAGTCAAATAAATGACTCATGAACTTAAAAAAAAAAAAAGTCTCTTAGAACTCTGAAACAGAAGAATGTATAACATCAATTTATATATGAAGCCACAGGGTCCTACATTTACTAAAATTTTAATTTAGAAATTTCAAAATGCTTCACATGCCAGGTTATATAGACTAAAATGTGTCTGTTACTCTTTCTTACACAAAAAATATCACTGTGTCCCTTTCTCTCTGAAGGGATATACAGTATACCTAGCTCACAGTCTATCCCCAGAATGTGTTACCTGGTTCGAGGAAGCCTGACAAAGAAATAAAAAACAGAAATATGGATTGTGCTCGGTCGTGTCCAGCTCTTTACAACTCTATGGACTGTAGCCCACCAGGCCCCTCTGTCCATGGAGTTCTCCAGGCACAAATACTGGAGTGCGTAGCCGTTTCCTTCTCCAGAGGATATTCCTGACTCAGGGATCAAACCCACGTACCTGTATTGGCAGGCAGACTCTTAACCACTGAGCCTCCCGGGGAAGCCCATGACTCTAATTTAATGAGATCTAAAATTCATAAATATTTTTGGGCTTCCCTGGTGTTTAGCGGTAAAGAATTCACCTGCTAATGTAGGAGATGAGGATCCAAGCAAAATGATTTAAACAAATTACAGATTCAACAATGTATCCCACTGTGGAGAGAGGAGTTAATAAAGCTCCTGGTCTGGGATCCGTTGCTCTCCTGAGTAACACTGAAGGAACATCCGGGGGACAGAAGGAAAGCAAGTGGTCCAGTTTAGTCTCGTGTACTTGGTTACTGCATGTGCGTGCATGCGTACCGAGTCACTTCAGTCGTGTCTGACTCTCTGTGACCCCATGAACTGTAGCCCACCAGGCTCCTCTGTCCGTGGAATTCTCCAGGTAGGAATACTGGAGTGGGTTGGCTGTCCCTTCTCCAGGGCATCTTCCCAACCCAGGAATCAAACCCCGTGTCTCTTACATCTCTTGCATCAGCAGGAAGATTCTTTACCACTAGCACTACCCGGGAAACCCTAAACGTGCTTACTGACCTCCTAGTGAATAAACTAAGGATATCCCAATCTACAGAATGCTTTTAGCAGGATGCTCCGGGTTTAAGACTGCCTGTGGTCAACAGTCCCACGACCAGTGGACTTGAGTCAGTGCTCACTAGGCTAAACACCGCCTAAATTACATATTTGGGGTAGAAAATAAAGCTGCGTCTCTCCTGACTCCCTGCTGGGCGTGCCTGTGGCGTGCCTCACTTCGAGCACTCACGTGGTCTGAAGCGGATGTGCACATGAGCACTGGGGGGAGGTCCTGGGGGCTGCTCTCACTGGTGCCGAGTAGCTCGGCCGCTTCTCCCGCCTTGTCTGTGCCTCTCGGTTTGGGTAAGAGTTTACGTTCGGTAAACTCTCTTGATGTTCTGGCCCTTTGGATTGGCTCATCCCCAATAGGAGAAGGCAATGGCACCCCACTCCAGTACTCTTGCCTGGAAAATCCCATGCACGGAGCAGCCTGGTAGGCTGCAGTCCATGGGGTCAGGAAGAATTGGACATGACTGAGCGACTTCACTTTCACTTTTCACTTTCATGCATTGGAGGAGAAATGGCAACTCACTCCAATATTCTTGCCTGGAGAATCCCAAGGATGGGGGAGCCTGGTGGGCTGCCATCTATGGGGTCACACAGAGTCGGACACGACTGAAGCGGCTTAGCAGCAGCAGCAGCAGCATCCCCAATATGCTCAAAGATAGTTGACAGGGAATAAGTCAGATACATTCAGAAAGACATTATGATCCATTAATACTTCTTATAAATGATCAATCCTTAAATGTACATATGTTTAACAATATATATGGCTTCCTAGGTGGTGGTAGAGGTAAAGAACCCACGTGCCAATGCAAAAGACATAAGAGAGGCGGGTTTGATCCCTGGCTCGGGAAGATTCCCTGAAGAAGGAAATGGTAACCAACTCCAGTATTCTTGCCTGGAGGAGAATCCCATGGACAGAGGAGCCTGGCAGGCTACAGTCCATGGGGTCACAAAGAGTCAGACATGACTGAGCACACCCATGCATCAGAAGAAAAATAAAAAAGATGCTTCAGATAGACGCGAATACCAATATACCATCCTAGTTAGATAAAAAGAGCTGAGAGGGAGATTTTGAAGGGCAATTCATCTTGATTATTAAATATTTAGCAATATTTTTATGTAATAAATATTTTATGAACACAGTGACATTCTCCAAAACATGATGAGTATATTTGTCAACATGTAAAGAACTTAGGTAAGTTGAATTATGTTTTCATTGGCTCACAGAATTATTCCAAGGGTATATGAATCAAGAAGGATTGGATATGAATAATATGTGTGTGCATAAATCAAATCTTGCCACAAATTCATTCTGTATATTTATTTTTATTTGTTATATTTGTTGTGATCAATGTAATTTGGAAAACCTATTCCCTAGGAAAAAGCACTAGACTGAAAAAACCTTTTTATCTGACCAACTTTGGCACCATGGCATTATAAATTTCTCACATTAAGTTCATGTAAGGAAGTGGTTTAGACTAGAATATGAAATCTCAGGCAATCGATTCTGGATTAAAATTCTCTTGTGCGTCAACTCCTTTAAATGTCAGATCCTCATCTGAAAACTGGAGATGAATTCTGCCAAGGCCATAGGGTCCTTTTTAGAATTAAATGCTATGCAGTATGCAGGAGTCCCAGTTATTATTAATTAGATTGATTGTGTCTTTTAAATTTTTAAGGCAATATCTGAACTTAACGGACACTAGAGTTTTCTATTTTAAAAGAGAAATTAGGAATTGGATCCCAGCTTGTTGTGCACACGTGCTAACAAGCAAGGCAGCATGTGGACTGACAGCTTTTCAAGCCGAGGCGTCAGTTTGCCCCCACCGCTCCCCCCAACACACACACACAGCCTGTTCTGCCTGGCAGAACTGTCAGTCAAGTGCATTGTTAACCACAGGGCTGGCGAGGAATGAGAAGCACAACTTTTGACACTAGGCTCTGCAGATGAATGAATTCTTCCAATTTTGCAGGCTTTGAAATAAAAGCCTCTCTCTAATGTTACATTTGAACGACTAACACCCTGTTGCTCTGTCAAGGGGCTGTGTTTCAAACAAGTCAGATGGGCCATGTAGGCATTGGAAGTCCCCACTGACTGTCTGTTTGTTTCCCTGTTACCACTCTGAACCCGTTCTGCTTACACATTCTCAGGCTGCTATGTCTGCATTCACTGTATTGCTATTAAGACAGTTTGCAGGAACTGGTTCACTCAGCAAGAGTCAGAAAATAAACCATTAGTAATTCTGCTGGAATTAGCTACTTTATTTGTGAATATAGGCTTCCCTAGTGGCCCGGATGGTGAAGTATCTGCCTGCAATGTGGGAGACCTGGGTTCAATCCCTGGATCTAGAAGATCCCCTGGAGAAGGGAACGGCTACCCACTCCAGTGTTCTTGGCTGCAGAATTCCATGGACAGAGAAGCCTGGAGGGCTACAGTCCTTGGGGTCACATAGAGTCAGACACAACTGAGAGGCTAACACTTTCACTTTTGTGACTATAAAGTCTAACGAAAGGAAAAGGAATTCTTCTGCAACATCATTTCAGCAGTCAAATCCCAACTGTATTCAAATGGATTCATTTATATTCCTCAAACCTTTACAGAGCAGGGTAAAAACTAGTTTCTCTCTTCTTTGGGGTGGAGGGGGGAGGCTCAGAGTGAACACAGAACTCTTCCAGGTAAAACTCTGTCTCTTTTCCTACCTACCTGAATATTGAGGGGGTTCCTTATTTGAAGCCCACTTAGTCCATATTATTCTACAAAGCTCCACTTTGAGGAGTTGATTGAAAATTCTGGGTGAGAACGGCACCGTGTGAGGAGAAACGGGGCGCTCTAGTAGATCGCTGACTTGGATTACAGTTGTAAATGACAAGCTGTTCATACAAATGTGTCACAGTGAAGTTCTATTAATAATCTAGATCTTTCTGTTTCCTCTTCACTATAGAAATGGTGAAACTCTCAATCTACTAGAGTTTTTTTTCTGTCTTTATTTGTACAGGTTTTGCTGATTCTGCTATACACCCTTACTATTCTTTTCCTATAAGTGTCCACCTTTAAGACATCCCTGTGTTGTTTCAAGAGCATTCTCAGATGCTTCAGTTGTTCAGAGTTGTTTAAGATGACAGGCTCTACAGAGTTGACAGAACTACCCTCCCCTGGTTACTTATAATTCCTGCACTAGAGTGGTGTTTTAAATTCTTCTGTTTTTGCTAAGAATCATTTGTGAATTATTTCTAATTTCCAAATGAATGCCAAGCAAGCAAAACCATCCACCTCACCCCCACCCCCTGATTCCTATCCTTAAAGTTTTACTTTTTTCCAGAATATCATTTCAGTGTATGTCTGGCTACTTTCATGTAGCATAATGACTTTTTAGATTCTTCCATCATGTTTCATCCCTGGAGAAGGAAATGGCAACCCACTCCAGTATTTGTGCCTGGAGAATTCCATGGACAGAGGAGCCTGGCAGGCCATGGTCCATGGGGTCACAAAGAGTGGGACATAGCTGAGCATCTAACACAGACACGTAGTGCTTCATATACAGGAGTCTATTCCTTCCTTCCTTCCTTAATTTTTATTTTATATTGGGGTATAGCCAATTAACAATGTTGTGATATTTCAGGTGGACAGCAAAGGGACTCAGCTATACAAAACATGTATCCATTCTCCCCCAAACTCCCCTCCCATCCAGGCTGCCACATAACACTGAGCAGTTTTACATGTGCTATAGAGGAGGTCCTTGTTCATTATCCATTTTAAATATAGCAGAGTGTTCATGTTCGTTCCAAACTCCCTAACTATCCCTCCCCCCTCCCAATGACTGCAGGTTTGTTCTCTAAGTCTATGAGTCTGTTTTGTAAATAAGTTCATTTCTATCATTTCTTTTTAGATTCCACATATAAGCAATATCGTACAACATTTCTCTTTCTCCGTCTGACTTCACTCAGCATGACCATCTCCAGGTCCATCCATGTTGCCGCAAATGGCATTATTCCATCTTTGTTGTTGCTCAGTCGCTCAGTCGTGTCTGACTCTTTTGTGACCCCGTGGTCTGTAGCCTGCCAGGCTCCTCTGTCCATGAGATTTCCCAAGCAAGGGTACTGGAGTGATTTCCATTTCCTTCTCCAGGGGCTCTTCCTGACCCAGGGATCAAACCCACATCTCCTGCATTGGCAGGTGGATTCTTTACCCCTGAGCCACATGGGAAGCCCTTCATTCTTTTTAATGACTCAATAATATTCAATTGTATGTGTGTGTGTATGTGTGTGTATATATATATGTATATATATATGTGTGTATATATATATATATAAACCATATCTTCTTTATCCATTCTTCTGTCAATGGCAAATTAGGTTGCTACCGTGTCTCGGCTATTGTAAAAAGTGCTACAATGAATATTGGGGTGCATGTATCCTTTCAGACCATGTATTTCTGTGAACACATACCCAAGAGTGGAGTTGGTGTGAATATACTACAGCTCTTTTATCTATATACCAGCTTCAGCAGTTTAAACATATTGTAGTTTCTTGTTTCACATAAACCAGTGAGCTCTGCTTTTAAGGAAAATTCTCTCACACTTTCTGCATTACAGAGACTGATTCAATTTCTGGACTCCTAATATAGACGTATTATTAAATTTGAAACCCTATACAAAAAAAAAAAAAATACAGTACACACATGCTCAGTTGCCTCAGTCATGTGTAACTCTTTGCAACCCTATAGACTATAGCCTGCCAGGCTGCACTGTCCATGGAATTTTCCCAGCAAGAATACTGGAGTGGGTTGTCATGCCCTCCAGGGAATCTTCCTGACCCAGGGATCAAACCCAGATCTCATATGTCTCCTGCATTGGCAGGTGGGTTCTCTATCCGTAGCGCCACCTGGGGAGCTCCATACGATAAAATATCTTATGACAAAAAGCTTTTGTAATACAGACGATAATATACAAAAGTATTTATTAAGCCACATTTAAAAATATATTTCTCTGTGAATAAAACGTAAGCTTTAAAAAATAAATATTTTATAAAAATGATAGGAAAAATGGGAAATATATTTCAAATTGTGCCCAAGAAGTTCTCATAAACAAAGAATTAGAGTCCATAGGTAATCATTTTAGTAGGGTTATTAGTATCTAAGTATGCTGAGACCTGGCTCCCAGGGTAGCTCAGCTGGTAAAGAATCCTCCTGGAATGCAGGAGACCCCAGTTCAGTCCCTGGGTTGGGAAGTTCCCATGGAGAAGGGATAGGCTCACCACACCAGTATTCTTGGGATTCCCTCATGGCTCAGATGGTAAAGAATCTGCCTGCATTGTGGAAGACCTGGGTTCGATCCCTGGGTTGGGAAGATCCCCTGGAAGAGGCCATGGCAATCTACTACAGTATTCTTGCCTGGAAAATTCCGTGGACAAGGGAGCCTGGTGGGCTACAGTCCATGGGGTCACAAAGAATTGGTCACGATTGAGTGACTAAGCACAACACAGCATAGTGAGGCCTACAGATCAGGAGATGAATGCCACTGAAAAGATAACTGGTCACTGACAGTTCCCAAGAAATATCAATAACCTCAGATAGACAGATGACACCACCCTTATGGCAGAAAGCGAAGAAGAATTAAAGAACCTCTTGATGTAAGTTAAAGAAGAGAGTGAAAAAGTTGGCTTAAAATTCAACATTCAGAAAACTAAGATCATGGCATCTGGCCCCATCGCTTCATGGCAAACAGATGGGAAAACAGTGGAAACAGTGAGAAACTTTATCTTGGGGGGGCTCCAAAATCACTGCAGATGGTGACTGCAGCCATGAAATTAAAAGATGCTTGCTCCTTGGAAGAAAAGTTATGACCAACCTAGACAGCTTATTAAAAAGCAGAGACATTACTTTGCCAACAAAGGTCCATCTAGTCAAAGCTATGGTTTTTCCAGTGGTCATGTATGGATGTGAGAATTGAACTATAAATAAAGCTGAGCGCTGAAGAATTGATGCTTTTGAACTGTGGTGTTGGAGAAGACTCTTGAGAGTCCCTTGGACTGCAAGGAGATCCAACCAGTCCATCCTAAAGGAAATCAGTCCTGAATATTCGTTGGAAGGACTGATGTTAAAGCTGAAACTCCAATACTTTGGCCACCTGATGTGAAGAACTGACTTATTTGAAAAGACCCTGATGCTGGAAAAGATTGAAGGCGGGAAGAGAAGGGGACGACAGAGGATGAGATGGTTGGATGGCATCACAGACTCAATGGACATGAATTTGAGCAAATTCCAGGAGATAGTGGACAGGGAAACCTGGCATGCTGCAGTCCATGGGGTTGCAAAGAGTCAGGCATGACTTAATGACTGAATAACAACAATCAAAGCATCAGAACACAGAAAATGAAAATGTAGTTAACACAGTAATATATTTTAAGGTTTATTCCTTTAAGAAATGTAATCCTTTCTTTACAATTTACAATCAATAGGAAGGTATTTCCAATCAGTAGGAAGTTGCAGAATCCTTGTCACCCCAGCAGATAGGAATAAGGACAAAGGAACCTGAGGGGTCCACATGGAGCCTTAGAAACATGAGGAGTAGACTTGCATGTTGATGCATTTGAAGTGGTCTGGGGTGGATGGAAGGGAAGGAAGAGCACACAGCAGCTGTGTGACAGCTGAGGGAAGCAGTTTCCATGCAGCCAGAGGAAGTGTTGGGCCGTTTGATTCACTATACAGAAAACAGGAACTCTTCTGTGAGTTGGGAGTAAAAATAGAGCATGTTTTATCAAGGAAGGAACTGAGGCAGGGTTTGGAAAGAACAAGATTTTTAAATTGTTACAGAAATTGTTTCTCCACAATATGATGAGGCCCCTATTTAGTTTTAAAAAGGAAGCCATGCTCATGGGGTGAGTAATCACTTTCCATTGTATTAATGGCTTTGTGCGTGCATGCTAACTCGCTTCAGGCGTGTCCAGTCCTTTGTGACCCCGGGGACTGTAGCCCGCCAGGCTCCTCTGTCCATGAGATTCTCCAGGCATGAATACTGGAGTGGGTTGCCATGCCCTCCTCCAGGGGATCTTCCCAACCCAGGGATCCAACCCATGTCTCCCCTTCTCCTGCATTGGCAGGCAGTTCTTCACCACTAGCACCGCCTGGGAAGCCCATTAATGCCTTTACTTCTCATAAACAGAGGAGAACTTGCCTGGTGTTTCATAGTAGACATGAGTTCCACCATCAGATAAGTTCAGTAGTATTCAATATGGACTCTTACTTCATCTCCAGTGCACTAGTGCTATATTTACCTCTAATTTTTAATGAGATCAAAGATAGCATTGACCTGGGTCAGTACTGGGAAAGAGCACCAGGATAACTATCCAAGATGGTACATGAACATACTAGACTCTGACAAAAAGGAAAACTGGATTCTGCTCAAAACCTAAAGAGCTAAGACATAGGGAGTACAAAATAATGCTTTACTATATTCTGGACCTTAATAATTATATAGTCTTAGAAGAGCAAAGAATAGAACTAAATTGTCAAAAGCAAAATGTAATCAACATCTAAAGTCCTAGGCTCCATGTGGGTGATGAGTGATTTACATTAACATTAATTCTCATGAACAAAACACGCTTTAAAGATTAAGCATGGAACCATGATTTAGCAAACAAAAGACTTTATTGGTGGTATTTATGTACTTTATAATCTGACTTGTATTTTTAAGTGTAGTAGCTACTGGCTTCACAAGATGTTATGGTGTTATACTTATGAATGATCTCTTGATAGATAAATAGATAGGGATTTATCTACTTATATATAGAGAGAAAAAGAGTAGGTGCTCTTGAAGTAAGTACTCAGAGTAGGAGCACACAGCAGCTGTCTGAAAACTGAGGAAAATGGGCAATTTCCATGCGGCATGTGTTTTTCCCTTCCCCATCCCTCTCTACAGGTAACTCCTTTATTGTGACCCAAGCCTTCCAGCACTCTCCTAGTGTAGCAATACTTCCATTAATGTTAAAGCCTTTATCCCATGTTTTATTTATAATCTCACTTACTTATTTTGGCTGCGCCGGGTCTTCCCTGCTGCGCTGGCCCCTCTAGCTGTGGTGCTAGGGTTTCTCATTGCGGTGGCCTCTTGTTTGGAGCCCAGGTCCTAGGGTGCAGGGGCTTCAGGAGGTACGCTCCCAGCCTCTAGAGCACGGGCTCAATAGTTGCGGCACATGGGCTTAGCTGCTCCGCGGCGTGTGGAATCCTCCCAGACCAGGGATCAAGCCCATGTCACCCTGCATTACCAGGCAGATCCTTTACCACTGAGCCACCAGGAAAGCCGTTGTTATGAGTTTTGATGCTGTGATTCATTGAGGTGTCCTTCATGAGTAGATAAAGTAAACTCAGTAGATGTCCTACTGAATCATTCTGTCAGCAATTCTAATTCAAAGTGTAGAATTTACAAAGGCAGGAACTTGGAGAAGGCAAACGTAAATTACCTTCAGAGAAAGATAATATGCATTTTAAGCCTAGGTTTCACTGAAAAATCTATTGCACAATAAAAAATAATCAGGACATGGGATAAGACAACATGAAGAACAATGAGAAGAAACAATAGGCAATAATAACAAACCCAAAGAGACACCAGGTCCTGGAGGTATCATATACAGACTTTGAGATAAATACATTTACAGTATTTGAAGAGATAAATGAAGACATTAAGAATTCAGTGAAAAAACTGGAAGCAATTTTTAAAAACTGAGCAAATGAGGATTTCAGGGCTAGTTATAATGTTTCAGTTCCCTTTCCACTATCTGAAATATAGCAGAAGTATCCAGAAAAAAAAAAAAAAAAGCACAAAGACAAAGGCTTGAAGAGAACACAAGAAACGTAGAGGATTTTCTTGTTTAATTGGAGTTCTAGAGTAAGGGGGCAGGAAAAATTGGACACATGCAAAATTTGAGGATATAATGGCTGAGAATTTTCAAAAATAAAAAACACCATATCGTAAAGAATTTCTACTAAACCTAAGATGGATAAATAAAAAGAGCACTGCCTTTAGAAAGAAATAGGTTACTTTCTGAAGTTACAGTGTAATTTATAGCTAATAGCTCAACAGAAATTATGAAAGCCAGAAAAAAATGGAATGATACCCATGAAGTACTAAAAAGAAATAACTGTCATTCAAAATTCCTTTCTTGGAAAAAAATTCTTCAGGAATAAATGCAAAATTAAAATGTTTCATATAAACCAAGTCAGATAGCAGACCTTTTGCCAAAGGAAATACGGACATACAGAAAGATAGACTTCATGCCAAAGGAAACTGTTCACATATAGAAGATTAGAAATGAAATATTGAATGAAGATAAATGAAATGAGTAAATATGTGAAACTTTAAAAGCTGATTCCAAAAGATGTCTGAAAATGAAAATGGAAGAAGTTATATGAATTTTCCAATTCATTCTTGAAGAACAAGCTGAGAAGGCAAGTCCTATCAGATATTTAGACATAAAGTTAAATTATTTTCAGCAGTGTAGCATTAGCAGAGGAAAACATGTTTGCCAATTGGAAGAAGCATACAAAACCCTTATATAGATTTTTGTTTTACAGCAAAGGTAGTAGAGAACACTGGAGAATAGTCAGTCTTTTAAATAAATGGTACTGAGTCAACTGGATAGCTATAGGGACTAAAAAGTAACTTGATCCAACCTCACATATATAAACACTAATAATATTAATTACAGACAAATTATGTGTTTAAAATATGAGATAAAAAGTTAATATAATTTTTAGAACCAGAAGATATCTTCATGTACTCAAAGGAAAAATACTTTTTTAAATAAAACTAAAATACTAACAAAACAGTTAATAGTTTGGATCATATTAAAATAAGAATATTAATGCTGTTCATCAAAAGATCATCGAAGGCTTGAAAATTAGCCATAGTGTGAAAAGACTTGGTTGCAACATATATAATTGATAAGGGGCTCATATCCAGACAGTATACAAGAGCAATGAGGAAAAGACAACCCAGGACAGAAACAGACAGGTGTTTTGAATAGGCACTAGACCGAAGAGGATTCAAATAGTCAATAAAATAGTCATTAATAGTCATTCAGCAGTGTTACTGGGAGTTACAGATTCAGATTTCAGTGAGGTAAGACTGCACACACTCAGTAATGGCTAAAGTAAAAATAGACAAGGCCAAGCATTGGTGAGGATGTGGAGCAACTGGAACTCTTATTCTTTGAGGTAGGAGTGAGATTTGTACAATCACTGGTTTATCTGTTTTACCAGGAACATACGCATACTCCACAACCAAGCAATTCCGCTTCTAGTTCTGTTCCCAACAGAAATGTCGCACGTGCCCACCAAGAGACGTGGATTCAAGTATTCACATATGTGGTAAGAACCACAACATGAAAATAACCTGAATGTGCTTTAGCGCTGGAATGGAGAATGAATTTACATAATTAAACAATAGGGTAACTCAAAAACAATGAACATCCAACAGTCTACATGCCTACATAGATTAAAAATATCATTTGAGTAAGCAGACGCTAAACACAAAAGAATGAAACTGGAAAATCGTCAGTGCCAACCGACAATGTTTGTGCTCAGTCGCGTCCGACTGTTTGCCAGCCCGTGGACTATAGCCCCTCCCAGCTCCTCTGTCCGTGGGATTTTTCAGGCAAGAACACTGGAGTGGGTTGCCATTTCCTCCTCCAGGGGAATCTTTGCAACCCAGGGATTAAACCCACCTCTCTTTCATCTCATGTCTCCTGCTTTGGCAGGCGGATTCTTTACCTTGAGCGCCACCTGGAAAGCCAACCTACGATGTTTATGATGCATAATTACATGAAAAACTAAAGAAAACCCAGAACACTGTTGCCATAAACATCTGCTTAAATCATAGTATAACATGAAAGGTGTAGGAGTTGGGAGGGACGAACACCTAGGATGCTAATTAACTATGTTTTAAATTTTGATTGTGTGGTAGTTATACTGGCATTTGCTTTTTGATATATCATTGAATGCCACATTTATATTTTATTTCATCTCATTTCCTATATACATGTTATTTGCAATTATTAATAAAAGTTTACTATGAAAATATTGAACCTTTACTTTTAAGAAATGTATTTAGTATTCAAATGTTCAGTATTCAAATTCTGAATTCTATTTCAGAATATTTATATGAACATAATACTTAAATTCAGCCTTCCCAGGTAGTGCTAGTGATAAAGAAGCCGCCTGCCAATGCAGGAGACATTAGAGGCACGGGTTCGATGCCTGGGTCAGGAAGATCCCCTGGAGGAGAGCATGGCAACCCACTCCAGTGTTCTTGCCTGGAGAATCCCAAGGACACAGGAAATGGCAAGCTATAGTCCACAGAGTCGCAAAGAGTCGGACATGACTGAAGCGTCTTAGCACAGACACACAATACTTAATTCATTTATTTCTTCATATAGTTCCAAACTTTCAAAATTGCTGTGTTCTGGATTTTGAAGTATAGTTAACATGGTGATTTTATTATCGTATTCCCTTGAAATCAAAGTGAAAACTTCAGATTTCCCATAAGACAGTTCATCAAGAGTGACAGCTATAATCAAATGAACATACTTTAAAATCTAAAGCATGAATTTCTATATAAAAGAGTAAATGCAACCTAAAAGAACGACTTGTATATCTTAGAAATGCCCCATGGAGAGCTTGCCCCAAAAATGTATTTGAGATTCAATCTTGACTTTCTTATAATTTTCATCTTAATGTTGTTTGTGTTCACCAGCATAAAAACTGCACATAAATTTCAAAGCTTGCCTTCATCAGGCCGTAAATAAGAAGAGCCTATCACCACATACCTAGGATATTACACAAATGTCTAGATTAAAATGTTCTTTCAGAAGATCACTTCAGTAAGTATAAAATGTATCCCTACTTTTCCTTTTGCCCAGAGGCATATATATTCCTGGGACATACCTGACATACGAAAAATAATTCCTTAATTATTTGAAGATGTTTGTGGCCTAAGTTAAGTGTTTCCTTGAGGAGTGAGCGTTTTGTTTTGTTTTGTTTTGTTTTGTTTTAACTTACCTCCTCTTCCAATGGCAGGGGCTCCATGAAGTGCTCACCAGAGTAACTAGGTGTACATCTAGCCAACACTTAACATAGAAATAAACACAAGGTTTTTCAATAAAAATGTATTTGTGACCATATAAACTCTAAAACGAGGAAAAACAACACTTCAGTTATGTAAAACAAAAAAAGGAAGTTTAATTCACTGTCTTCAGTCACTTTGTTCTGTTGCATGCAGGGCACGTTCAGGTGTATCCTCTCACTGCAACAAGCATTTTCATCTCTCTGTCTTGACACGAGCCATCCATCAAAAAATGCTAATTATATTAGTGCTTTTCTAAGCCAGCTCCCTTGGAAAGAATTTCTAAAATGCAGTGGAGGCATTACTATGAATTTACTTAAAGTATGTGTTTCATACATTTATTGATGAGAACAAAAAAAAAAAAAAAAAACAGAGAAAATAAATACCAAAGAGTGATTTTTCTTGAGGTTACAAAAGACAGCATAAAAATATAAATAATATAAACAGTGTTGTCTTTTTAAATAGAATAAAGTCAAAGGATCATTGAAAGTTTATTCTCTGTAGTGAGAGCTATGGATTTACAGGGTGAAACCTGCTTGATCTGTCTTTAAACAAAGTGGCTTAAATTATGGGAGAATTTTTAGAATAAAAACAGGATGGCAGAAACCAACACAGTATTGTAAAGCAGTTATCCTCCAATTAAAAATAAATTTTAAAAAATGGTCAGTTCAAGGGTATCCTTTGATTTGGAATGTTATAGTAACTTGGGAGGGAATTAAAAGCTCCCTCAGAAGATATGGTGTTATCTTATACCTCTTTTCAGTGAAGATCTTAATTTAATTCCAAGTAATAAAATGAAGTGTTAGTCACTCATTCACGTGTGACTCCTTGCGACCCCATGGACTGTAGCCCACCAGGCTCCTCTGTCCATGGAATTCTCCAGGCAAGAATACTGGTGTAGGTTGCCATTTCCTTCTCCAGAGGATCTTCTCAACCCAGGGTTTGAACCCTCATCTCCTGGCAGGCGGATTCTTTACTGGAAGATGCTTTCAAGTTATGGTGTTGGAGAAACCTCTTGAGAGTCCTTTGGATAGCAAGGAGATCAAACCAGTCAGTCCTAAAGGAAGTCAACCCTGAATATTCACTGGCAGGACTGATGCTGAAGCTGAAGCTCCAGTATTTTGGCCACCTGATGTGAAGAACAGACTCACTGGAAAAGATCCTGCTGGGAAAGATTGAGGGCAGGAGGAGAAGGGGACAGCAGAGGATGAGATTGTTGGATGGCATCAATTACCGACTCAATGGACATGAGTTTGAGCAAACTCTGGGAGATAGTGAAGGACAGGGAACCCTGGCACATTGCAACCCATAGGGTCACAAAGAGTCGGACGTGACTTCGTGACTAAAAAACAATAATAAAATGAAATCATGTGTTTGGGTCTGTGTCACTCTGGGTCACTGTTGAAAAGCTGTGCTGCCCTGAATATGTTCTTTGGGAATATATTCACACATGTACCTTTGAAATTTCCATTCATATTTATAGGAGAGAGTGCTTTCCAAGTAAAGTTATTATTCTTAACTTCAAATGAGTACCCTCAAGGAGTCTAGCAACTCCCCCTTGATGGAGAGACAGCGGCATCGATGCCAGCCTGGGGTCCCAGCTTTTGATCCAAACCTCTGAGGACACCAGTGACTCAGCTTCAGGGACAGCTGCCGCCTCCTCTCCCCAAAACTCCCATCTCCTCGGCCCGTCTCAGGCGCGGCAGGGGCTGGACAAGCGTGACGTTCCGAATGAACCGGGCATCCAGTTTTTAAAACGCAGCTCTCGAATTTCTCTCCTGATCATTTCTCACAGTTTTCTGAAGGATCCACACTGTTGAGATGTGCTCCCCAGGCAGTCAGAACTCAGGAGAGAAGGCTGCCTGGATAACCTTTAGAGCTGATGCTAACCCTACTGTCCTGAGCACAGGCCCTGTGGTGTCCTCTTCCATCCAGATACTCTTTGGCCCACAGTGAGAAGTCCTCTGAGCCGAAGCTCTGGTGTATTCGAAGCCTGTGCTATCTCTGTCTCGTAAGACTCTGGTCCACACGATTTAAATGGTAAATTATGGTTTCCTTTGCTCTGTGTTTGCATTAATAGCAAAACATATGATATTTCTAAAGTTAGATTCAATCACATTGATGTTAATTTAAAATATTAATGACAAGTACTTGGCACCAAAATCTAAAATAACAACACAGCATCCTGAGGAAGTGTGCCCCATCACTCCCCTTACCTGTGAACCTGCTTCAGCGTGAACTCACAGCAACAGGAACACCAAGAAATCATTCTCATTAAGAGAAAGTGTTTTCTTACTCTTCGTGCCAAGGTGAATTGCCATGTTTTAAATAGAACCCCAGAGAAAAATATATAAAATCACCCAAGTCCAGTCAGAAACCAAGCCATTTCATTCATACCAGTCCTGATGACCTGTACATAGTTTTACAGCCTGCGTTTCTATTAAATATGCAGAAAGTTGACAATAGGTGTAGTAATGGGTTATTTAGGGCTTCCCTTGTGGCTCAGCTGATAAAGAATCTGCCTGCAATGCAGGAGACCTGGGTTCTATCCCTGGGTTGGAAATCACTGGGTTGGGAATAGGTTATTTTGCCTGCAATTCTAACTACATCATTTACACATTCTGCACTAAACATAATGAAACTTGGTGTGGGGGGAAGATAGCATAGCCCTTGAGAAACGATGAATTTCCAAAAAGGCAACATTGCTAGAGCCATACAAATCAAACCTTGCACTGCAGGAGAAACAGGTTGAGAAACGACCTTTACATGAGCTGGGGAAACAGCAAAGTGTTTTCTGTTCCCTTCTCCAATATTGTCTGTGTTGGTGGCAGCGAATGGCATGTTTCCCCAGTGGAAAGCTGCCACTTTACCAGAGGAAGCTGTTTTTCACAGGCAAATCCTCTGACGGGGACAATTACTGGTTGGACAGAGTATTCACCAGGGTGCGATCGAGCCTGCCAGAGGCCTTTCAAGTCACAGTTTGAGAACAGGAAGCGTCATCTCCAAACGTCCACAGTGCAGCCTCACCTGGGGGGGAGGGGGCGGTGCAGCAAAGGCAGGTGCTGCTCCAGAGCAGCCAGAAGGCATCGCCAAGGAGGAAGCGGGGGCTCCCCAGATGCAGGAGTGCCCTGGCCGAACCTTCCCACAGAATCACACTGTTGATAATAATGCCCTTCATTTCATAGTCCTTGACAGTTTCCATGATGCTTCCACATTTTGATCCTCATAGCAATCCTATATGTGAGACAAATGATTTTATACTGTTTATCTATCCATTCACCTAAAGAAAGATATTTTCATTGCATTCAAGATTTAGCAGTTATGAGACTGCTGCTGCTGCTAAGTTGCTTCAGTCGTGTCCGACTCTGTGCGACCCCATAGACAGCAGCCCACCAGGTTCCCCCATCCCTGGGATTCTCCAGGCAAGAACACTGGAGTGGGCTGCCATTTCCTTCTCCAATGCATGAAAGTGAAAAGTGAAAGTGAAGTCACTCAGTCATGTCTGACTCTTGCAACCCCATGGACAACAGCCTACCAGGCTCCTCCGTCCATGGGATTTTCCAGGCAAGAGTACTGGAGTGGGTTTCCATTGTCTTCTTTGGCAATTATGAAGTTGCTATAAACAAGAAAAAAAAAAAGACATGGTTTTTATAGATGAGCGCCGACTTTGAAGTTAGCTGACTTTCCCCAGGCCTCCAGGCTGAGTCCGAGCTGCTTGGCTCCTCCGTGTTTTCTACTGGGACATTGGGTGTCTGCTCCAGGCTTTGTCTTATCCCTGTGGCTTCCACCCACTGCCATCCATGCAACCCAGGGCTGCTCCGACTCTTAACCCTGGTCCCCGAACCTTGACTGCTTCTTCTGACATAAACACAAGTTGGAGGAGGTATGCTTTTCAGTGCTCCTTTGTTCACTACCTTGCAAATTCCTCTCACCTTTAATCTGTAGGAAAACCTAATGAAAACAGCGAGATAAACAATCCTTGGGAATTGAAACCAGGAATCAATCCATAGATAGAAAAAAAATGAGTTATATAAATGCATTTATATAATTGAATGACATATCTTATGTTTATATAATTCATATTATACTATGAATTATATAAATATAAGATAACTTTACAGCTCAAGCATCGAGAATGGTAGACAACAAAGCAACACAGAATGTTAAGATGTAACATTCTTACATGGGGCTTCCCAAGTAGCTCTAGTGGTAAAGAACTCACCTGCCAATGCAGGAGACATAAGAGACATGGGTCCTATGCCTGGGCTGGGAAGATCCCCTGGAGGAGGGCATGGTAACCCACTCCAGTATTCTTGCCTGGAGAATCCCATGGAGAGAGGAACCTGGCGGGCTATGGTCTGTAGAGTCACAGAGTCGGACACAGCTGAAGCAACTTAGCATGCACACAGGCAACATCCTTTTATGTGATAAGAAAAGGGAAATCATATAGATATTCCTTAGCAACAAGTGATCTTTTGTCCATAGAGAATATTGGCATTTCAAATGAGAGCTTCATGGAGCTTGAGCTCCTAGAAAAGCGGAAAGGGATATTTTTCACTATGATTGCTTCCATTCATGATAGATATTTATAAGAAGTAGCCAAGGGCTTTGACCATTAAGAAAAATGAAATAAAATGCATACTGTTTGAATTCCCATTGGATCTTAAGGGTGAGAGAGTAAATTTCTCTCAACTACTTTGCCCTGTGGCATTTTTATTCCATTTCTTTACAGCAGTTGGTGCTGGGCTGAGAACAGTGGAAAACAGTCCAGTTAACTCCCACCTCCTTGACATTTCCCCAGTATTTCATTTTGAGCGGGGATGGCAGCTAGAGAAGAGGATGCTGGAGGTCAGCATCTCTGCGTTCTCCCATCTCTGCCCGCCCCTTCTTCTACAGAGAATCCAAAGAGCCTAAGAAAGGTCCAGTTGTTCAGTCAACTGCATGAGGTGCCATAACCAGAGCCTGCCAGAATCATGAGGAATATTAAGGTGGCATCATCTGTTACCTGGGACTTTTTGTGTCTGCTCCTTTCCTCCACCTGACCCACCAGGGCACCAGTATCTTCAGGCAGCCCTCTGGCTAGTTAAAACCAACATTACAGTGGTTTCACTGCTAAAGAGTTGAAATTGCCCTTTCCAGAAAAATCATAACTCTATTTCTATAAATATGTCTCAGTTACTCTAAGTGATTAATTCATTCCTACCACCAGACCTTCAACTTCCCTGAAGATGTTTAATTAATGATTGAAGATATTTCTGGAAACATGAAGGGAATGTATTTGGGTCCAGGCCTGGAGACATTGGTGAACTGGAAGTGGCAGATAGAGTATAAGCTACTCATATAAAAAACCAGAATCTCATTCATTTGGGCTCCTTTTCCAAATCACCACCCAGCTCTACACAACCATTTGCAGAGTCAAGCAAAGAGTCAGGCCCTGTATGCCTTGCATATAGTGATGGACAAATAAGTGTTTGCTGATTGAATAAACAGGCTAATGAGCATTTGGTCCTGTGAGAAGGTTCTATGGGGCCCTTGGTTCTCTCCTACATTCAGTGGAACAGGAAACCATCATGACTGTGCTCTAAAAGAAATAGTTTCAAGCTGTAATGTGCAAAAGTATCACCTATAGTGAAATGTATAGAATCAGTCCCCATTATCCTGACCACATGAAACAAAGTATATCTGGAGTCAGACAGAAGGAAGCAGAGCTGAAAATTCAGGAAGAGGCTGCATGCCTTCACCCAGATCAGTTCACCGTTTCCCCAAGTCTCTCCTCTCACACCTGAGCATCTAACCCTGATGTTATTACCCCCCGGTTTTATGATCTCTCCCACCTGCTCCCTTAAAACATCAGGGCAATATGGTCAGTACATCAGCCAGGGCTGTGGACGGGATGAGCCGGGAGAATCCAGAATATTCTCTGATGATGGAACTCTGAAAATAATACTTATATTTTAAAGTTGGCTATTTCCTCAGCTCGTTCTGATCCTCACTCCCCCATCTCTGGCTCTCGGAACCTTCTGTGTCCTCAGGATTTAGCCAGCTTGTTCACTGAAGGACACTCCTGCTTGAATAATCATTATTTCCACGCACTCCTTGTGGATGTTTATCACCATTTGACTCACTGACCTTTCCTGAGCATCTTTTTTCTTCTTTAACTTTTTGTTGATTCTCTGCTGTCTGTCTCCCTCCATACTGTTTCTCCCGTTTCTTACCAAGTGTGAATCTCACCCGAGAGATCGCTTGTAGCTTACTAATTCATCCTCTCCTACTCCCAGCGTAAACGGTCACAGCAGAAAGGACTGCAGCGCCCGAATATGCCTGCCCCCCTGACCCTCCTCCAGGTAGACTGTTCTCTGAAGTGTCTGAAATCTGGGTCACTGGCACTTGTTCTAGCACATCTAACCTCTACGCTCAACATCTGAGAATACCCCTTAGGTTTGAGCTCTTCCTGTGGTTTTCTGACAATGACAAAAGCCTCTTTAATACTAATGTGTGCTCAGGCACTCGGTCATATCCGACTCTTTGTGACCCCACGCCCTGCAGCCCGCCAGGCTCCCCTATCCATGGGATTTTCCCAGCAAGAATACTGGAGTGGATTGCCATGCCCTCCTCCAGGGGATCTTCCTGACCCAGGGATCAAACCCATGTCTCCTGAATTTCAGGTGGATTCTTTACCACGGAGCCACTGGGGCAACCCTCAATCTGAACCTTAATGAGCACTAAAATCTTGTACCTAAGATTAATGATATTGAGAGATATAAAATGACTGATATTTTTATTTGAGGGGAAATATTCATATCATTTTTTAACTTCTACTTTAGGTGATTTAGATTATCTGCTCCCTATATGTTCACTTCAAATACTTTTAAAGAATGCAATTTAAACTATAAAGGAAGTTTAAAAATTAAGGTTTAAAGTTTACTGACCTGAAATGATGGCATCAGAAATTATTTTAAAAAACCTAAGTGTCTACATTTGAAATTCTTTAATTTTATTTTGTTTTTTTTTTTAATTTTTAATTATTTTTTTATTTATTTATTTTTAAATTTTTTTTATTTTTATTAGTTGGAGGCTAATTACTTCGCAACATTGCAGTGGGTTTTGTCATACATTGACATGAATCAGCCATGGAGTTACATGTATTCCCCATCCCGATCCCCCCTCCCACCTCCCTCTCCACCCGATTTTTTTTTTCCCATTTTATTTATTTATTTTATTTTATTTTTTTTGTCATACATTGATATGAATCAGCCATAGATTTACACGTATTCCCCATCCCGATCCCCCCTCCCACCTCCCTCTCCACCCGATTCCTCTGGGTCTTCCCAGTGCACCAGGCCCGAGCACTTGTCTCATGCATCCCACCTGGGCTGGTGATCTGTTTCACCATAAATAGTATACATGCTGTTCTTTTGAAATATCCCACCCTCACATTCTCCCACAGAGTTCAAAAGTCTGTTCTGTATTTCTGTGTCTCTTTTTCCATTTTGCATATAGGGTTATCGTTACCATCTTTCTAAATTCCATATATATGTGTTAGTATGCTGTAATGTTCTTTATCTTTCTGGCTTACTTCACTCTGTATATACACCATGGAATATTACTCAGCCGTTAAAAAGAATTCATTTGAATCAGTCCTAATGAGATGGATGAAACTGGAGCCCCTTATACAGAGTGAATTTCTTTAATTTTAAAAATTTTAGTAGTTTCATTTTTTAAAATGGTGTTAATTTTAATTTCTGTTTTGAAACAAATGAAAAAGCTGTAGTTTACAGATATGCCCACATCATTTCTAATACCAGTCAGTATTCTCCCTCAGTGTCTTAGAATGACATGCGTTGTACCATTTGACTGGGTGGCTTGTTTTGATAGTGGCAATAAAAGTCTAAAAGTTATACTGCATCAATGATCTATCAAGTAAAAGCCTCTAGAGAAAACTTTAACACAATAAGAATAACCAGTTCAGTTCAGTTCAGTTGCTCAGTCGTGTCCAACTCTCTGCAGCCCCATGGACTGCAGCACACCAGGCTTTCCTGTCCATCACCAACTCCCGGAGCCTACTCAGACTCATGTCCATCCAGTTGATGATGCCATCCAACCACCTCATCCTCTGTTGTCACCTTCTCCTCCCGCCTTCAGTCTTGCCCAGCACCAGGGTCTTTTCCAGTGAGTCAGTTCTTTGTATCAAGTGGCCAAAGTATTGGAGTTGCAACTTCAGCAGCAGTCTTTCCAATGAATATTCAGGACTGATCTCCTTTAGGATGGACTGGTTGGATCTCCTTGCAGTCCAAGGGACTCTCAAGAATCTTCTCCAACACCACAGTTCAAAAGCATCAGTTCTTTGGTGCTCAGCTTTCTTTCTAATCCCACTCTCACATCCAGACATGACTACTAGAAAACATAGCTTTGACTAGACAGACCTTTGTTGGCAAAGTAATGTCTCTGCTTTTTAATATGCTGTCTAGGTTGGTCATAGCTTTTCTTCCAAGGAGCAAGCATCTTTTGATTTCATGGTTGCACACCATTGGAGCCCCCCAAAATAAAGTCCGCCACTGTTTCCACTGTTTCCCCATCTATTTGTCTGAAGTGATGGGACCAGATGCCATGATCTTAGTTTTTTGAATGTTGAGCTTTAAGCCAACTTTTCATGCTCCTCTTTCACTTTCATCAAGAGGCTTTTTAGTCCCTCTTCACTTTCTGCCATAAGAGTGGTACCATTCACGTATCTGAGGTTATTGATATTTCTTCCAGAAATCTTGATTCCAACTTGTGCTTCACCTAGCCCAGCGTTTCCCATGATGTACTCTGCATATAAGTTAAATAAGCAGGGTGACAATATACATAGCCTTGATGTACTCCTTTCCTGATTTGGAACCAGTCTGTTGGTCCATGTCCGGTTCTAACTGTTGCTTCCTCACCTGCATACAGATTTCTCAGGAGGCAGGTCAGGTGGTCTGGTATTCCCATCTCTTGAAGAATTTCCCACAGTTTGTTGTGATCCACACAATCAAAGGCTTTGGAGTAGTCAATAAAGCAGAAGTAGATGTTTTTCTAGAACTCTCTAGCCTTTTTTATGACCCAGTGGAGTTTGGCAGCTTGATAAGCAGTTCAGTTCTTCAAAATATGTTATTGTGTCATGTATTTCATATAGCCATCTACTCATTTGCTGAGTTTTTAAATGAAAAAGTAAACACACAGAAAGATAGGTAGGTAGGTAGGTGGGTGGGTAGATAGATAATGAAAGCAAATGCAGTTCATGAGTTAATGTTCATTATTTACTTATTTTTTAAATATGATTTATAAAATACTATCTAGAAGGTAATACAGAACCTGACACATTATTAACTGATGCTCCTCAAAAAGTGTCATCAAATGAATAAATATAAGCAATTGGGCTTCCCTGATAACTGAGTCAGTAAAGAATCTGCCTGCAGTGCAGGAGACCTGGGTTCAGTCCCTGGGTCAGGAAGATCCCCTGGAGAAGGAAATGGCAACCCACTCCATTGTTCTTGCCTAGAGAGCCCCATAGACAGAGGAGCCTGGTGGGCTACAACCCATGAGGTCACAAGAGTCAGACATGACTTAGCGACTAAACCATCACCAAATATAAGCAAAGAAGAAAAGGCAGTATTACCAACATAAAATCAAGTATAATCTTGATATTTTTCTCTTTTAGCTATAATTTAAGCACTTTCCTCCACAGTCACTTGAAACAGTGAAAGTATCTTTCAAATAATTTTTAAAATTATTTTAGCTAACTACACTTGGAGCAAAAAGAGAATAAAATATAATTTCTAAACCCTGATTACTGGTTCTTTTGCTCTAAGGGAATACAGTTATCAGTATTCCCTAGTGGCTCAGTGGTAAAGAATCCACCTGCAATGAGGAGACACAAGGGACGTGAATTCAATCTTTGGATCGGGAAGATCTCCTGGAGAAGGGGATGGCAACCCACTGCAGTATTCTTGCCTGGAAAGCCGCAGGCAAGAAGCCTGGCAGGCTACAGTCCGTGGGGCCACGACTGACACTTCACTTCCGTCCTGCATTGGCAGGCAGATTCTTTACCACTGAATCACTAGGAAAGCCCTAGGATCATAGTCTGAGGTTCTAAATGGCAACTAAAGGGTTATGGCTAATTGACATCCTTGCCTGGTGGGCTTTTCAGTTCTCAGTTTTCGAGGTAGGAAGGAAGGTAAGGAAAAGAACATCTTATAATGTGTATCTTCTCAAGGATTTTATGAAGCCAGAACTTCAGACTGCTTCAGGGAGACTCAGCTGGCTTTTTCATGGAGATGAAAAACCAAGAGAGAACATTTGTCAATAAGAAAAAGTAAATAGAATTAGGAAAATTTGGAAAATATGTGTGCAGATGGAGATATTTTCATTAGTGTGATTATAATTTGGTCATCACTGAGTACACAGGAGGAGGAGTTGTAGAATTTTGGAAGAAATTCATACCTTAGAGATCATTTATATCAACTCTTTCATTGTAACCTAGTTTTACAAAGGATCAAAAGTGTCATTTCAGGCTAATTTGCAGCAGAGCCTGGACTAAAATCTAGATCTCCTTGTCGGATTGAGTTTCTCAGCTTGTTTGATAGAAAGCTTTGTAGCCCTAAGGTACCAACAGTGATAGAAGCAAGAACAGCCAGCGTATGCATTAAACACGTACAGCAGTCCAGTCAGGAGACAGATGGCAGATGTTCTATTATATTTTCCTCCTTACAAAGGACTTGACAAGAAGCTGGGAGTGCAGGGCATGTTTGAGTCCAATTTAACAGTTGTGATCAATTTACCTTAATGTGCATTTTCCTGGTGCACATACGCCATTGAGATGTGTGTGAGTGTGTGCTAAGTCACTTCAGTCACGTCCAACTCTTTGCAACCCTGTGGACTGTAGCCTTCCAGGCTCCTCTGTCCGTGGGATTCTCGAGGCAAGAGTACTGGAGCGGGTTGCCATGCCCTCCTCCATGCTGTTGAGGTATGTGTCTTGAAAACCTGATTTGATAGAAATGGAACTGCAGCAAAGAAGGAGAGAGCTTTCGAGATGTTTTATCCCAAGCCCTGTCCTATGCCCTGTCATGACACTACAAAAAATGTCATGTTGAAAGAACTATGCATGCTTTTCTGCTGCTCATCTTGAATGAATGCAACCGAGCTAAGTGGTAATGAGCCTAGCCTCCAAAATCACATGGCTGGGTTCAGATCACGGCTCAGCCACCTCAATTTTAATGACTTTGAGCAAATTCCTTAGCCTCCTTAGCATGGTGTTTTTCTGTAAAACAGAATGGTGAGAGCCTTGTAGAGTGTTGTGAAGCTCAGCGAGGTAATGGACACACAGCATTTATCACCGTGCCTGGCACCATAGTTGTTCCCCGAAAGCCGGCTATTATCATTTCCTCTCATTGCTGTGGGTAGTGGGTATGATCTCAGTGCCCCACAACCCGGGTGGCGGTATTAGTCACTCAGTCGTGTCCAACGCTTTGAGATCCCATGGACTGCAGCCCGCCAGGGTCCTCTGCCCATGGGATTCTCCAGGCAAGAGCACTGGAGTGGGTAGCCATTCCCTTCTCCAGGGGATCCTCCCGACCCAGGGATCGAACCCGAGTCTCCCACATTGCAGGCAGATTCTTCACTGTCTGGGTCACCTGGGAAGCCCATTTATAAGCCAGAACTCTGCATAATCTCAGTCCCCTTAAAAGTCAGATGGGATGCCTGTGCTCACTGGAAAGAGAGTAAATGTGCATGTAAATGTATATATGGTGTGTGTGTGTGTTTAAGCTGGAAGGGAGGTCTTTAAGTCACTACTAACAGTATTGTACAAATGTAACAGTAAAGTGCACCGTTGGCAGTCATCGTCTGCGGGTCCACATCCACAAATTTAACCAACTGAGCACTGATCCACAGGTGGGGTACCGCTGACACCTGAGGGCTGAGCGTCCTGCATCACTTCATAGAAGGAGCCTGAGCATCCTTGGATTTGGGTATCCACCCTTGGAACCAGTCCCCCATGACTACCAAGGGCAGCCTGTTATTTGTGAAGGGACTGAGCTGAGAACATTGTAAGCATCACATCTGCACAAAAACCCTGTGAGGGGTTTTGGACCTTTGCTTTAAATTTTAATGTGGTCTAATTTTAACTAATTAAATTAAATTAATAAATTGATAGCATTCCTTTATTTAATATGATGGTTTACATGAAGAAGAATCAGTGGAAAGTGTCTCTCCCATACTCATGGACTGCCAGTCATGTTTATTTCCTCCCCAGCTAATAAGACAGTTCTTGTGCATTCCTCCACAGTTTAATGTACATATAAGTGAAGATTTATGTAAATTCTTCCCCATGTACTTTTTTTTACAAAACAATTAGCACACTATAAACATTACAGTCACCTTTTTTTGTGTGTGTTTTACTAATTTAGCAATGTTTTAAATATCCATTTGGGTAGTAGTAGTAATAATAATAAAAATACTATTTCATGAGTTATAATAAATTATAAACACAAAGATTTACATGTATTAGTTCATTTAATGATCAAACAAACCCTGTGAACAAGTACTTACTGATAGTATACCTAACTTACAGGCATCAGAAGTTATCAATGTTGTGAATTTCAAATATTTTTCCTAGTATTTAATTTGCCATTTGCTAGCTCATGATTTCTTTCACAGGCAGATTTATTAGTCTTTTGTCACTCTTTGCATTGGGTTGTAGCTTGAAACCCTGCTATTTTCTAACTTTAAATAGGAATTCTTTCCTACTTTCTTCTCTTACTATTTTGTTGTTGTTTTTTTCTGGAATTTATATCAGTGGAAGTAGAAATATGGATTGAAATATTTTTCCAAATGGCTGTTGTCCAAACACAGTTTATTGACCAGTCCAGCTTTCCCCCACAGATATAAGATGACACTTGTACCACATGTTTAACTCTCGTATGAATTGAGTCTATTTCTAGACTTTCCTTACTCTTGCTTTCATCTGTTTGTCAATTTTGCTTATAATTTCTTACCATAAAGCAACATCCGACTCACCAAAGCTTTAGACAGAAACTTCAGCCTTTTTCATAGCTGCTAAAAAAAAAAAAAAAAAGAAGTAAAATGCTAGCATTGTTGAGTGACAATAAAGATTAAACTGTTATCAGGAAAAAAGTGTTAATTGGTTTGCACTGTTCTGCAGAAGAGCTGTGATTTTAAGAATTTCATTCCTTTCCATAATTAAACATTAAATTTTCAGTAATGAATCAAAGCACCACTGGGTTTTCAGGAAAGTGCTCCTGTTTTAACACCATTGCAGAGAGTTTAGAATTTCTGTGTGAACAGAGAATAAATATCTAGTCACTAAATATAGATTAAAAATCACAAAACATAATGCAGAAATGAAATGACACAGTGTGAAGATGGACAGAATTGCCAGAGGTCTACAGATTCACCTGTAGCAAAATTTATCTAAAGACCCATAGAGAATTATTTTTAAAGTATCCATTTTCACTTCTTAAACTGTTTCCTTCTTGGCAAAATTCTTTGGCTTGTCATTTGGAAGAAAGGCTGAAATTCTGACATCACTCATTCATAAAGAGCTGAGTTTGGAGAGAACAAGATGGTGGAGGAGTAGGTGGAGGTGGAGTACGTCTCTCTCCACAGATACATCAGGAACACAGCTTCAGACACAGAAGTGCACGCAGAACACCATCTGAGAGTGGACAGGAGGACCTGACCAGTGGAAAGAAATATATAGACCCACGCAAAACTGGGCAGGAGGAAGGAACCAGGGGGAAAACAGGAGTGTTAGTAGGACTGGACCTGCCTTCGACGGGTTGGGGGACTGAAGCAGGGGTCCGATCCCCACATTGGGGCAATTGTCTGGGTCAGAGGAGAAACCTTTAAGGCTGAGACTGAAACAGCTGATCTGCGGCATCTTAAATGGAATGAGACTCAGACAGTCGTTGCCTCAGCCGTACATACCCCAGAGAGCGACATAGACTCCCTGGAAGGCGCAGCGGCAGGGAGCTGGAGTTGAGGGATTGTGGAGCCATCCCCAGGCGAGGGCTGCTGTTGACTGTGGAGAGACGGATCGAGGGAGGAGACTGTGGTGGGAAATGCCCGTGGAGGAAAGCCGGGCAGCCACGGAAGCCAGGCGATACTGCTGAGTCGCACGTAGCGGGGGGAGCCGTCACCATAGCCTCTCTCCCCACACGCCAGCATCAGCAGCTGAAGAATAGAGAGGCTGGCCCCTCAAACGACTGACGCACTGAATTCCAGGGTAGGACCCCACCCAGGGGGCCCCTTTAAGTGCCTGATGTGCCATCTTCAGAGCAGGACCCCAGCGTGGGGGCGGGGGGTGCCTCTAAGTGCCTGACAAGCCAAACAACAGAGAAGGCCCCCAGGCAAGGGAGCCCTCTAAGAGCCTGAAGGGGTGGCGCTACAGAGAAAGACTGGCCAAAGAGGCCTTCTGATCGCCAGCTACAAGGGGCTGGGAAAGCGACTCTGATCGGGCCACAACTCCTGCGGCGGAGGCAGTCCGTGTCCCCGCACATGGCGCCGCCAGGGTCCCCACAAGCCCAGCAGCGGCGCTGCCTTCACGCTCAGCTCTCACTGGGGGGCGGAGCTGCCACAGCGAGAAAGGCCTGTGTCCGTGAGCGCAGGCCCGCTTTGGTCGTGTCCAACTCTTTGCGATCCTGTAGACTGTGGCCTGCCAGGCTCCTCTGTCAGGGAAGGGGCTTCTCCAGGCCAGAATACTGGAGCGTATTGGCCAATACAGGCTGCCATACCCTCTGGAGCACTATATTTCCTGCTGCCCTGGCCGCCAACTCCCCTGAGTTTCTGGTGCTGCCAGAACCCCTGCGACCCAAGCAGCTGCCTCACCTCCACGCCTGGCCCTCACAGGGGCAGACCCGAGTCCTGCAGGGCAGCCTCAGGAGCAAACCCCAGTGGACGACCCACATGCAGAGGTGGAAATAAAACCACAATTGAAACCCAGGGGCAGTGTGACAAAGGAAGACCCAACACCTTCCCACCAGCTGCACAAGCTGCAGATTCACACGATCAGTTAGACAGGCTCTGTGTCTGTGGGACATAGAAAAGGCCACTGAGAGCTCCCACAGAAGAAAACGCACTAGTTCTGAGGTGTGGACGTTGGAGGCAAGAAACCAGAGGAGTAGGACCAGGTTAGAATCTGAGCTGCCCCCACAGCAGGTCCAGAGACCCGCGCAGGGTTGGAGGGCGTCCTAGGGAGGTGCAGTGGACGGTGACTCCCAGCGCGGGAAGGGACTCTGACAGCAGTGACTGAAGAAAAACATTTATCCTTATGTTTTGACTTGTTCTGTAGATTCTTTTGGAAATATTTTTCCTTTTTATTCCCCTTCTGTTGTAGTTGTTGATCTTATTGGCAGTATGAAATCTAATTAAACTTTTGAGCTTTTTTTTTCTCAGACACATTTTTTATTGTTGTTATAAACCTCTGCCTCTATGTTGGGCTTTTGCAATTTTGTGGAGTTTTCCTTTTTTTCTCTCTCTCTTTTTTTAATTTTTAATTTTTTAAACCTATTATTATTTTTCTACATTTATTCCTTTGTTTGCTTTTCCTACTGTTCTTTTCCCCTTGCAGTTAATCTTTAATGTATATAAATCTTTATCTACCTCTATTTAACTTTACATATCTATTCTCTCTTTTCTTTCTTTCCTTTCCTTCTTTCCTTTCCTCTCAATGTACTTGTTAGTTTTGTTTTCATTGCTTTATTCCCCACTTGGCACCTTGCTTTAGTTTTGTTTTCAAGTTTGTGCTTTAGTTAGTTTTGTTCTTTACTGGTAAATGTAATTTTTGATTTTCTCTGTTCGCTGGGTCAGTCTACCGTACTTTATTTTTGTTGGACTGTTTTGACTTTGCTCATGAGTGTATATGTATATGTGTATATTTCATTATTTTAATTATTATTTTCCTGATTTTGTAACTGCCATTTGTCAGGGGTTCATCATTGGTTTCTCGTTTTTGGATATTTGTTTTACTCTCAATTAATGCCATAACAAACCACTTGTGGAAATTTCGTTCCTGACCAGACATCAAGCCCTGATCCTTTGGGGTGGGAGCACCAACTCCAAGACCCTAGACTGTCAGAAAACTAACCCTGGGGATATCAAATAGTGAGAACTCACACAAAGGAAACCACTTGAACACAAGACCTGGCATCGCCCAACCACCAGTAGCATCCTGTGCAGGACGCCTCATCTAAACAACAAACAAAACAAAAATACAAACACAACCATCAGCAGACAGGATTACCACCTCACTCAGCCTTGCCCATCAGAGAAAAACAAACAAACAGCAACTCAGCACAAATCTCACCCTATGCGAAGCTTACAGAAACCCCTGGACCAAGCTTAGGAAGGCAGAAACCAAAAGGAAGAAAGAATTCAACCTTGAAGCCTGGGAAAAGAAGACGTCAAACACAATAAGTTAAAAAATTATAGTGAAAATAGTGAAAAGGCAGAGAAATATTATACAAATGAAGGAACAAACTAGAAGCACAGAAGCCCAAATAAATGAAGAGGAAACAGGCAAACTACCTGAAAAAGAAGTCAGAATAATGATAGTAAAGATGATCAAAAACCTTGAAAACAGAATGGAGAAAATGCAACAATCAATTAACAAAGACCTAGAAGAATTAAAGAATAAATATACGGAGACAAACAACACAATGACAAATTAAAAATATTCTAGAAGGAATCAATAGCAGAATATCTGAGACAGAAGAACGAATCAGTGAGCTGGAAGATAAAGTGGTGGAAATAACTTATGAAGAGCAGAATAATGTAAAAGGAATGAAAAGAGCTGAGGACAGTCTCAGAGACCTCTGGGACCATATCAAATGCACCAACATTCAAATTATAGGGGTCCCAGAAGAAGAGAAAAAGAAAGGGTATGAGAAAATTTTTGAAGAGATTTTAGTTGAAAATTTTCCCAACATGGAAAAGGAAATAGTCAATCAAGTCCAAGAGGCACAAAGAGTCCCATACAGTCTAAACCCAAGGAGAAACATGCCAAGACACATACTAATCAAACCAACAAAGACTAAACACAAAGAAAGAATATTAAAAGCAGCAAGGGAGAAGCAGCAAGTAACTACAGGTGAAACCCCATATGATTAGCAGCTGATCTTTCAGCAGAAACTCTGCAGGCCAGAAGGGAATGGCAGGATATATTTAAAGTACTGAAAGGGAAAAGTCTACAACCAAGATTACCGTACCTGGCAAAGATCTCATTCAAAATTGATGGAGAAATCAAAGGCTTTTCAGACAAGCAAAAGTTAAGAGAATTCAGTACCACCAAACCAGCTTTCCAGCAAATATGAAAGAGACTTATATAGTCAAGAAATACAAGAGAAGAAAAAAGATGTACAAAATCAACCCCAAGCAATTAAGAAAATGGCAATAGGAACATATATATCAATAATTACTTTAAATATAAATGGATTAAATGCTCCAACCAAAAGACACAGACTGGCTGAATGGATACAAAAACAAGACCCATATATATGCTTTCTGCAAGAAATCCACTTCAGACCTCACGACACACATAGACTGAAAGTCATGCAAATGGGAAGCAAAAGAAAGCTGGAGTAGCAATCCTCATATCAGACAAAATATACCTTAAAATAAAGAATATTACAGGAGATAAGGAAGGACAGTACATAATGATCAAGGGATCAGTCCAAGAGGAAGACATAACAATTGTAAATATCTATGCACCCAACAGAGGAGCACCTCAACACATAAGTCAAACACTACCAGACTTAAAAGGAGAAATAGACAGTAACACAATAATAGAAGGAGACTTTAACACCCCACTCACACCAATAAGACAGAAAATTAATAATTAAGCACAAGTCTTAAATGATACATTAGATGAGATGGACCTCATTGATATCCTCAGGACATTCCATCCAAATGCAGAAGAATACACTTTCTTCTCAAGTGCACATGGAACATTCTCCAGGATAGATCACATCTTGGGTCACAAATCAGACCTCAGTAAATTTAAGAAAATTGAAATCATATCAAGCGTCTTCTCCGATCACAACGCTATGAGACTAGATATCAATTACAAGGGAAAAAAATGTGAGAAACACAAAAACATGGAGATTAAACAACACATTTCTAAATAACCAACGGGTTACTGAAGAAATCAAAAGGGAAATCAAAGAATTTCTAGAAATAAATGACAATGAAAACACAACTCAAAACCAATGGGATGCAGCAAAAGCAGTTCTAAGAGGAAGTTTATAAGAATACAATCCTTCCTCAAGAAACAAGAAAAACATCAAATAGACAACCTAACTTTATACCTAAAACAACTGGAAAAAGAAGAACAACAACAACAACAAAAACAAACCAAAATTAGCAGAAGGAAAGAAATCATAAAGATCCAAGCAGAAATAAATAAAAAAGAAATAAAAAAACAACAGTAAAGATTAATAAAACTAAAAGCTGGTTCTTTGAGAAGATAAACAAAAGTGACAAACCTTTAGCTGGCCTCATCAAGGAAAAAAGAGAAAAATCAACAAAATTAGAAATGAAAAAGGAGATGTTACAACAGACAGTGCAGAAATACAAAGGATTATAAGAGACTATATGATAATAAAATGGATAACCTGAAAGAAATGGACAGATTCTTAGAAAAGTTCAATCTTCCAAGACTGAACCAGGAAGAAATTGAAATTATGAACAAACCAATTACAAGCACTGAAATTGAAGCTGTGATCAAAAATCTCACAAAAAACAAAAGCCCAGGACAGATGGCTTCACAGGAGAATTTTATCAAACATTTATCAAATTACCAATGGCATTTTTCACAGAACTAGAACTAAAAATTTCACAATTCATATGGAAACACAAAAGACCCCAAATAGCCAAAGCAGTCTTGAGAAAGAAGAAAGAATCTGGAGGAATCAACCTGCCAGACCTCAGATTATACTGCAAAGCTACAGTCATCAAGACAGTATGGTAGTGGCACAAAAACAGAAATATAGACCAATGGAACAAGATAGAAAGTTCAAAAGTAAACCCGTGCACCTATGGGTACCTTATTTTTTACAAAGGAGGCAAAAATATACAATGGGGCAAAGACAGCCTCTTCAATAAATGGTGCTGTGAATACTGGACAGCTACATGTAAAAGAATGAAATGAGAACACTTCCTAACACCATACACAAAGATAAAATGGATTAAAGACCTAAATGTAAAATCAGAAACTATAAAACTCTTAGAGGAAAACATAGGCAGAACACTTGATGACATAAATCAAAGCAAGATCCTCTGTGACCCATGTCCTAGAGTAATGGAAATAAAAGGAAAAGTAAACAAGTGGGACCTAATTTAACTTAAAAGCTTTTGCACAGCAAAGGAAACTATAAGCAAGGTGAAAAGACAATCCTCAGAATGGGAGAAAATTATAGCAAATGAAACAACTGACAAAGGATTAATTCCCAAAATATTCAAGCAGCTCATACAACTCAATGCCAGAAAAACAAACAACCCAATCAAAAAATAGGGAGAAGACCTAAACAGACATTTCTCCAAAGAAGACATACAGATGGCTAGGTGAAGTGTCGCTCAGTCATGTCCGACTCTTTGTGACCCCATGGACTGTAGCCTGCCAAGCTCCTTCATCCATGGGATTTTCCAGGCAAGAATACTGGAGTGGGTAGCCATTTCCTTCTCCAACAAACACATAAAAAGATGCTCAACACTGCTTATTATTAGAGAAATGCAGATCAAAGCTACAATGAGATACCACCTCACACCGGTCAGAATGGCCATGATCAGAAAGTCTAGAGACAATAAATGCTGGAGAGGGTGTGGAGAAAAGGGAATTCTCTTGCACTGTTGGTGGGAATGTAAATTGATACAGTCACTATGGACGACAGTGTGGAAATTCCTTAAAAAACTAGGAATAAAATCACCATATGACCCAGCAATCCTAGTCCTAGGCATATACCCTGAAGGAACCAAGATTGAAAAAGACACATGTATCCCATGTTCGTTGCAGCACTATTTACAATAGCTGGAACATGTAAGCAACCTAGATGTTCATCAACAGAGGAATGGATAAAGAAGTAGTGGCACATATACACAATGGAATATTACTCAGCCATAAAAAGGAGTGCATTTGAGTCTGTTCTGATGAGGTAGATGAACCTAGAACCTATTATACAGAGTGATGTGAGTCAGAAAGAGAAAGATAAATATTGTATTCTAATGCATACAAATGGAATCTAGAAAGATGGTACTGTAGAATTTATTTACAGGGGAGCAATAGAGAAACAGACATAGAGAATAGATTTATGGGCGTGGGGAGAGGGGAGGAGAGGGTGAGATGTATGGAAAGAGTAACATGGAAGCTTACATCACCACATGTGAAATAGACAGCCAACAGGATTTGCTGTCTGGCTCAGGAAACTCAAACAGGGGTTCTGTATCAACCTAGGGGGTGGGATGGGGAGGGAGATGGGAGGGAGGTTCAGAAGGGAGGGGATGTATGTATACCTGTGGCTGACTCATGTTGAAGTTTGACAGAAAACAACAAAATTCTGTAAAGCAATTATCCTTCAATAAAAGAATAAATTAAAAAGAGGGGAAAAAAGGAAAAAAAAAGAGCTGATTTTGAGACCTAAGGACAAGAGGAGGACAGTCGTGCAGTGATTACACAACAGGGGCTTTTTCTCAAGTGAAACTGGCTCCGTGGCACCATCTTTGAGGGTGTTTCTCCCCTTGAAGGGAACTTTGGACCCATGCATAGGAGGGTGCCTCCCTGGAGTTCAGTGTCCTGTGAATGCAGGCCTGCACAGTGAACTCTGATCTCTCTCTCTCTCTTTTTTTTTTAATTGGCATGTAATTGCTTTACAATGTTGTGTGTGTGTTTGCTGTACAAGGAAGTGGCTCAATCACTGTATACATACATACTCTCCCTCCCACCCACTCCCATCCCACCTCTGGGTCACCACGCAGCAGCAAGCTGAGCGCGCTGTGCCGGACAGCAGCTTCCCACTAGTCACCTGTTTCACACCTGGGGGTGTGTATATGTCAGAGCTGCTCTCCAGTTCCTCCCACCCTCTCCTAACCCACACATCTGTTCTCTATGTCTGTGTCTCTGTTCTCACACTGCAAATAGATTCACCTGCATTGTTTTTCTAGATTCCACATGTGTTGGTTGAAGAAGGAAATGGCAACCCATTCCAGTACCCTTGCCCGGAAAATTCTATGGACGGGGGAGCCCAGTAGGCTACAGTCCATGGGGTCGCAAAGAATCGGACATGACTGAGCGACTTCACTCTCATTATATGAGACCATGTGGCCACTGCACCTGGTCTGCAGTCAGTCTGACTGACTGCACCCTGTATGGCAGACACCCTTGTCTCTACAAATGACCCAGTCTCATTCCTTTTATGGCTAAGGAATATCCCATTGTATATCTGTACCACAGCTTCTCTGTCCATCTGTCAGCACCTTTAGGATGCCTCCACATCCTGACTATTGTAAATAGTGCTGCAGTAGAACACAGTGGAGACAAGACCGACACCACTGTTATGTCAGGGGGTTCTGGAATAGAGTGGTGAGGTGAGCGAAAGAAAGAGAGCAGGCTCTCTTAAATCCCTAGGGGAATGGAATTTGGAAAAGCCATTTAAGGAAAAGACTAGGATTTTTTAAATTCTTGTTACATCAAAATATTAACAACCTACCACAAGCAGGGTAGTGTGGCCACATGGTCTAAGGTGCTGGGTTAAGGCTCCAGTCTCTTCGGGGGCGTTGGTTTGAATCCCAGTGCTGCCAGCTTGTCTATATCTTTAGGCTTCCCAGGTGGTGCTAGTGGTAAAGAACCTGCCTGAAATGCAGGAGACATAAGAGATGCAGGTTCGATCTCTGGGTCAAGAAGATCCCCTGGAGGAGACCATGGCAACCCACTCCAGTATTCTTGCCTGGAGAATCCCATGGACAGAGGAGCCTGGTGGGCACAGAGTCAGCTGTGACTGAGCAACTAAGCCCATTCCTATTTACTTCTGAGAATTTTTATGAGGCCCCAGACTGTTCCTTAAAGCTGAAAGTGACCTTAGAGTTTCTACTCTAACCTTTTATTTTATATAGGTATTAATTTTGTGCAACTACCTTGTTAAGTATAAAGAGAGATAACATTTGTCATTGTTTATACATTCCAAAAGAATTCAAGTTTGCAGTCAGGACACACAGACATTGTCGCTATTGTCACTTGTTCTTCATATCAGTGCAGTTGAGGAATGTGCATGTTACTAGTGGAGATTAGGATATTCAGATGTAACTAGCATCTCTATTTTCAATTCCGTTCATTTCAGTCACTCAGTCGTGTCTGACTCTTTGTGACCCCATGGACTGCAGCACGCCAGGCTGCCCTGTCCATCACCAACTCCCAGAACTTGCTCAAACTCATGTTCATCAAGTCAGTGATGCCATCCATCTCATCATCTGTCATCCCCTTCTCCTTCCCACCTTCAATCTTTCCCAGCATCAGGGTATTTTCAAATAAGTCAGTTCTTCGCATCAGGTGGCCAAAGTATTGGAGCTTCAGCTTCAGCATCAGTCCTCCGAATGAATATTCAGGACTGATCTCCTTCAGGATGGACTGGCTGGATCTCCTTGCAGTCCAAGGGACTCTCAAGAGTCTCTTCAACACCACAGTTCAAAAGCATCAATTCTTCAGCACTCAGCTTTCTTTATAGTCCAAGTTTCCCATCCAGACATGACTACTAGTAAAACCATAGCTTTGACTAGACGGACCTTTGTTGGCAAAGTAATGTCTCTGCTTTTTAATAAGCTGTCTAGGTTGGTCATAACTTTTCTTCCAAGGAGCAAGCATCTTTTAATTTCATGGCTGCAGTCACCATCTGCAGTGATTTTGGAGCCCCCCCCAAGATAAAGTTTCTCACTGTTTCCACTGTTTTCCCATCTATTTGCCATGAAGTGATGGGACCAGACGCCATGATCTTAGTTTTCTGAATGTTGAGCTTTAAGTCAACTTTTTCACTCCTTTCACTTTCATCAAGAGGCTCTTTAGTTCTTCTTCACTTTCTGCCATAAGGGTAGTGTCATCTGCCTATCTGAGGTTATTGATATTTCTCCCGGCAATCTTGATTCCAGCTTGTGCTTCCTCCAGCCCAGCGTTTCTCATGATGTACTCTGCATATAAGCTAAATAAGCAGGGTGACAATACAGCCCCGACGTACTCCTTTCCCGATTTGGAACCAGTCTGTTGTTCCATGTCCAGTTCTAACTGCTGTTTCTTTATCTACATACAGATTTCTCAGGAGGCAGATAAGGTGGTCTGGTATTCCCATCTCTTGAAGAATTTGCCAGTTTGTTGTCATCCACACAGTCAAAGGTATTGGTGTAGTCAATAAAGCAGAAGTAGATGTTTTTCTGGAACTCTTCTTGCTTTTTTGATGATTAAACGGATGTTGGCAGGTTGATTTCTGGTTCCTCTGCCTTTTCTAAATCCAGCTTGAACATCTGGAAATTCACAGTTCATGTATGGTTGAAACCTGGCTTGGAGAATTTTGAGTGTTACTTTGCTAGTGTGTGAGATGAGTGCAATTGTGCAGTAGTTTGAACATTCTTTGGCATTGCCTTTCTTTGGGATTGGAATGAAAATGGACCTTTTCCAGTCCTGTGGCCACTGCTGAGTTTTCCAAACTTGCTGGCATATTGAATGCAGCACTTTCACAGCATTATCTTTTAAGATTTGAAATAGCTCAACTGGAATTCCATCACCTCCACTAGCTTTGTTCATAGTGATGCTTCCTAAGACCCACTTGACTTCGCATTCCAGGATGTCTGGCTCTAGTTGAATGATCAGACCATCCTGGTTATCTGTGTCATGACAATCTTTTTTGTCTAGTTCTTCTATGTATTCTTGCCACCTCTTCTTAATATCTTCTGCCTCTGTTAGGTCAATACCATTTCTGTCCCTTATTGTATGCATATTTGCAAGGAATGCTCCCTTGGTATCTCTAATTTTCTTGAAGAGATCTCTAGTCTTTCACATTGTATTGTTTTCCTCTATTTCTTTGCACTGATCACTGAGGAAGGCTTTCTTATCTCTCCTTGCTATTCTTTGGAACTCTACATTCAAATGGGAATATCTTTCCTTCTCTCCTTTGCCTTTCACTTCTCTTCTTTTCTCAGCTATTTGTAAGGCCTCCTCAGACAGCCATTTTGCCTTTTTGCATTTCTTTTTCTTGGGGATGGTCTTGATCACTGCCTCCTTACAATGTCACGAACCTCCGTCCATAGTTCTTCAAGCACTCTGTCTATCAGATCTAATCCCTTGAATCTATCTGTCACTTCCACTGTATAATCGTAAGTAATTTGATTTAGGTCATACCTGAATGGTCTAGTGGTTTTCTCTACTTTCTTCAATTGAAGTCTGAATTTTGCAATATGGAGTTCATGATCTGAGTCACAGTCAGCTCCTGGTCTTGTTTTTGCTGACTGTATAGAGCTTCTCCATCTTTGGCTGCAAAGAATATAATCAATCTGATTTCAGTGTTGACCATCTGGTGATGTCCATGTGTACAGTCTTCTCTTGTGTTGTTGGAAGAGAGTTTGCTATGACCAGTGCATTCTCTTGGCAAAACTCTGTTAGCCTTTCCCCCTGCTTCATTTTGTACTCCAAGGTCAAATTTGCCTGTTACTGCAGTTATCTCTTGACTTCCTGCTTTTGCATTTCAGTCCCATATAATGAAAAAGACATCTTTTTTGGGGTGTTAGTTCTAGAAGATCCTAAAGGTCTTCAGAGAACCGTTCAACTTCAGCTTCTTCAGCATTGCTGGTTGGGGCATAGACTTGGATTGCCATGATATTGAATGGTTTGCCTTGGAAATGAACAGAGATCATTGTGTCATTTTTGAGGTTACATCCAAGTACTGCATTTTGGACTCTTTTGTTGACTATGTGGGCTACTCCTGTATCTTAGTTCTTCCCAAATTATGGAAAGTGTTCTTTTATGCTTTTTGTCCATTTTGTCATACTTCTTCCTTTCTTTCAAGTCCACATGTCACAGTCTTAAACTGAGCAAATATCACTCCTAATTTTTCCTCTTATGGGTTCCAAGTATCATCCCCCACTCCCTTGAATGACATGGTGGCCTATGGAAAGAGTCCTATAGGCCAGTATTTTTCAAACTATAATGTGTGTGCAAAGCATATTGTCACAATGCAGATTCTGATTGGCTTGTTTTTATCAAGCTTTGTGAGCTACTTGTATATTTTAGAGATTAATCTTTTGTCCATTGCTTCATTTGCAGATATTTTCTCCCATTCTGAAGGCTGTCATCTTGTTTATGATTTCCTTTGGCTGTGCAAAAAGCTTTTAAGTTTAATTAGGTCCTATTTGTTTATTTTTGTTTTTGTTTTCATTACTCTAGGAAGTGGGTCATAAAAGATCTTTCTGTGGCTTATGTCAAAGAGTGTTCTCTTGTGTTTTCCTCTAAGAGTTTTATAGTGTCCGGTCTTACATTTACATCTTTAAACCATTTTGAGTTTATTTGTGTGTGTATAGTGTTAGATACTGTTCTAATTTCAGTCTTTTACATGCAACTGTCCAGATTTCCCAGCACCTCTTATTAAAGAGGCTCTCTTTTCTCCATTGTATCTTCTTGCATCCTTTGTCATAGCAGTTATATTCCAACTTCAAAAAAAAAAAAAAAAAGGTCAAAATGCAGGTTCCACTTCAGCACTCTGGACAGCTCCCAGTGTTGCTGGTCAGGGGACCATGTTGAGGATCAAGGCATTGGTCATCACAGTGATTTCATCTCTCATCTTGTCCTCTCTAGCACTGGCTTGCTACCACAAAACTTTTTAGACGTATAAGAAAAAATATCTGTTGCTTACCACTCCCAAGAGTACATGTTTTAAATAATAACTAGGAAAAACCTAAACTGTTTATTCCAACACTGCCGACAGAAGTCATAAATCTGAGCCAGTTGTACTAAAGAAGTGTAATTTCAGCTTGGCTTTGGGTACCTGTGTTGAGAAAACAGAATCTTCTACCCAAAAGTTCTCTGTTTTTTTAAGCCAGTGTGTTCTAATTCCTGGTTTCTTGACCAATGGATGAAATTTTTATTTCAGAGTTTGGGGGGGAAAAATATAATCCCTTCTGTATGCCTTCAGACACCCCCGCTAGGCATAGTTAAGTCCCAGGAAGTGGCGAAGGATTAGACCTGTGCATCTCAGTGACTGGGTATAAAATAACAATTTGTATCTTCGTTATCTGATTTCCAAAGGCTAATAAGCAGTGTTTTTCCAGTGACAATGAACAAAACTCAACCTCAGATGAGACGGGCTCACCGCTTCTCAATGGTTTGCCTGCTCTTCCTGTTGGGGTTCTTTACTCCTCAGAATCAACAAAGAAAGCTCATTTGTTTCACTTTGTGAAAACTCTTCATTTTTCCCTCAGACTTTCCATTTCACGCTGTGTGAATTTTATTAAGATCTCTTTCACAGAAGCTAAGTGCTGGCTCTATGGGGCCCTAAGGGCTGGCAGTTGCAGCCTCTGTAATTTCTAAAGCCTCTTGAGACATTTCTTTTCTACTGAAACTCCTCGGAGAATCACAGAGAAGAATCTAAAATCTTTTCGGTGCTGGAAGATGGGGGTTGGCCTCATGAGTATTTCATGCAAATCTTTTGGTGTTATAGCCTGAAAACAACAACATGGCCATCCTGTTAATATCCAGTCTGTGAACTGGAACATCATATTGATCCTCAGTGCCTCTTTCTGAAGGCTGCCAACTATTTTTAAAAGCTGGTTTAAAATATTAATTAATTTTTTTTATTTTAGAATTAGTCTTTATTAATAAAATATATCCATAATCTTGCTGCCTGAGGAACTGTCAGTGGTTTTATTCCAAGAAAAAATTGTTTTAAAGGTGCATGAGTGCTAAGACGTTTCAGTCATGTCCTACTCTTTGTGACATGAGGGTCTAGAGCCCACCAGGCTCCTCTCTCCATGGGATTTCCCAGCCAAGAATACTGGAGTGGGTTTCCACTTCCTCCTCCAGGGGACCTTCCTGACCCAGGGATCAAACTCGTGTCTCTTAAGTCCCCTGCATTGGCAAGTGGGTTCTTTACCACTAGCACCACCTAGGAAAGCCCATTTTAAAAAGTAATCATAGTTAAATAATAGAAAAGGAATTTGTATTCTGATTTTTTTCCTCTTGAATTTACACTGTAAGAATTTTAAGGAGTTCCCTGGTGGCCAGGTGGTTAGGATTCTGTGCTTTCACTGCTGTGGTCCAGGTTGAATCTCTGGTTAGGGAACTGAGATCTCACAAGCCACACGGCATGGTTGAAAGAAGAAATAGAGTTTCAATGTTATTACGTGCTTTCATAAATGACATGATAATAGCTTTGTAATAGTCCATCAGATAAAAATATTATATTTAAACCAACAGATTCTCTGTGGTGGATATTGAGATTAGTGTCATATTTTCTCTATGATGAAAATAATAATAACCAACATTTTTGAGCACTTAATACATGCTAAATGACACTAAAAATATTGTATCATCTCTTAACTGTCATAATGATCTTATGACATGTGTATTATAATTTTTTCCTGCTGGAGATGTTGAAAGGAGGGTTGGCTTGCTCAAGGTCACACTGCTGGTAAGTGGCTAAGCGAAGATGCAAACAAATATTCTTATATCCATGTTGAGTCTCCTCTCTGCCATGTTGTCTCTTAGTATATACTGAGATTTACGTAAGGATTCTTCAGTTTGAATAAAAGCTTCAACCTATGTATGCAGATCCTTAAAGTCTGCTCCTTGGTTCCTGCTGCAATGAGTATAAAATTGCTGATTTTCATTCTTAAGATTTCAAGCACTATCAAGTCATAGGAGATAGTGCTGTGATATCAATGCAAAGGTTCTTAAAGCAACAATTTGTTTTTATTCTTTAAATATTGGTAAGACATGCACTGTCATAACTGAAATTGCTTTTACACTGCTGTGAACACTTCATCTTTAAAATTACAAATGTGCGTGGATATTCACTCTGAGTTTCACTCTCATGCTCCATTTATAGGCGCATTGGTTGGTTAACTGGCTGGCTGGCTGGTTGGTTGGTTGGTTTGGCCCAGGATGAATCTGCTTCACTCATGCCTGTGTGGGTCAAGGCGGAGGGGATTACAGGGCGAGGAGAACTGTTACGCACTTGAGCACATGAAGACCCATCTCTTTCCCTGTCTCTGTTCTCACAGAATGTGTGACACAGGAGAAGGACTGTTCACTTTTCAAACAAGGGAAGGAGAAATGATCTATCAGAAGGTCCATTCTGCGACACTGGCCATAGCTGAGCAGCATGAGAGATTAATGCTAGAAATGGAGCAGAAGGCCCGGGTAAGGCCCCTTCCTTGGTAACCTAACAGCTTGGAAATGAATGTCACTGAGCTCCAATGCGCATCGTGTATATGTGGGTCCATTCAGGGCAGCGCCCCAGTGTCCACCCCCACCCCGGCCCTGAGAGCCTGTCCCAATTACCGAACCTCATCTCTCGAATATTCTATTCAGTGTATGACAAAGCAGCTGTTTGTGGCCGCTGCAGGGAGCCATGCACTTTGTGTATGTACCTGTGACCTGTTGCCATGGTTACCTGAAGAGGGATGGCGTGCTCGGAGAGTCAGACAGGGAGCGGCACCCTCTGCATATCTCCACACGTAGCCGGACAATCAGAGATGCGAGTGTAGACCCACAATAACGAGGAAAACAGGTTTCTACCAGAAAGCGTGCCATTTTTCTTTCTGTCTTTGTATTTATTTTAGATTCTCTGAAACTCCTAGCTCTTTCTGTCCATGTTTCAGAGCCAATACTAAAATGTTTGCAGAAGGTGCTTATACTGTTTACCAGGTGTCTATTATCCTGTCCTGGAACTATACTGTAGTTTCAAGGTCAAGCTTAGAAATAATTTCATAAAGAATCTGAAATAGCAAATTTTACAAGTATCTGAAAAACAGTATAAGCTTTACTACTAACTTCTTTGAAAAGCAAACAAAAGAATTATTATTGGTCATTGATCATCAAAAGAGATCAATATTGTCTTTCCGCAGAATTTATAGGGATGCATTAGAACCCATCTATGAGAGGACAAAAGTGGAGTTTTGAGAACTAGGTGGGTCACTACCCAGAAAAATACTCATATTTCTATTCCATTAAAAGACTATGGGGCTTTCTATCTAGTATTATTTTATTTGGACTTTAAAAAATCTCAAATACATAATAACTTGAAATGTAAAATTATCTTTTAAATGTAAGAAGACAAAGTGGTTTAAGGAATGATTTTACATTATTCTTAATACATTTCAAATTTTGTCAATACTACATACACATTTTTGTCTCTCTATCCAAGATACGGTTTAAAGAGCCTTCCTAATATCTAAGGGTGGCAAATGCAAGTCAGACTTCCATTTGGCCTTCAGTGAGAGGTGAACGAGTAGCTGGAACATAAAGAGGATTATTAATATAAGACTATGGGATTAATTGATGAAGTACCACCAGGACGTTGGTAGGATTTAGTCTTGAGAAAGATTTGGGTTAAATTTAAGTTATTTTAACAGTTATCTAATTAATACAACATTTTTCTAATGGCTTAAATTGGAAGAAAAAAAGTAACTACCAAATTTTGAATTATTTGAGAAACACAGTCATTATCAGACCATATTTACAATCTGCTGGTGTTCATTTTGAGCTAAAATGAACAACTGTGATGTCATTTTCTATTAGTCAGCAGGCATAGTTCTTTACTTCTGGTTGTTCTGAACAGGCAAAATGCTTATAAGTAGAGGCACTTAGACAGTATTTTCATGAAGGAGAGTCCAGGAGCTCTTTCAAGCAACCGTAATTGTCTGTGGTAAGGACAGCCCTCAGTGTGCTGGCTTCCCATTCTGGTTCTACTCATGGGCTGTGTAATCTTGAGCAGCTCATTTAACCTCTAAATATTTCGTTTTCCTCTGTCTGTAAAATGGGGACATAATCATTCTACTTATTTGGTTGTAATGAGGTATCTGTGCATTAATACATATGAAGTGCTGAGAACAGACCTGGCACACAGGAGGTACCGTGAAAGGTTCATTATGATGATGATGATGATGTGGAGTAGTTTTGAGATCTGCAATGATGGTGAAGACATGATAGTTTTATTCCCAGCTGTAGCTAAGTAATATGTTCGTCCCTTTCAAGTACACCTGACAAGCCTGTGCCAAAAGAATTGCAACACCAAATTTGATTCACCTTTGCCATTGATGTGGTTGTATTTTGTCTTATCCTGTGCCACTGAGAAGCAAGTCCAGGGAAGAGGAGGGAGGCTATTGCTGTAACGGGGATGGTGCAGATGGTCCACTGACTGAGCTCTCAGGCAGGGGAAGCCAGGATTGGGGTACACTGTAGATCTGGGTGCTCGGAGATGGAAGGGGAAGGGGACAGTATTAAAACAGCAGGCTCGGGACTTCTTCAGTTATCCAGTGGCTTAAACCGGGTGAAAAAGTGTGACTACCAACTTTCAAATTATTTGAGAACACAGGGGAAATTATTAAAGCCACATATTTAAACAATGGCACCTCTTGAATTTGTTTCCGTTTCACAGAGGTCATAAATTAGATAAAACACTCCAAGTTCTTCTAATTCTGTTGTCAAAAACGAAGGTGTTCCACTTTGCATGTGCAACAATTTCAAGGAAAGTTTTCATTGTTTCGGTGATAACAGCCATTCATCAAAACACATCTCAACGGTGCTTGCGTGGCTCTGCCCGTGGAGGGTGAGTGTAGGCTAACATCATCGTCAACAAGACCTCAAAGGCCCTGAAATAATTTAATTTTGTATTTCAATGGATCTGTTACATACATACACACACAATACTACACACACAAACACAAATAATATAAAAGAAATTTCTTGTTTTAAATTTGCTTTGTATGTTCTTAAGCTTTATAAATGCTATGAAATGTACACAGGGAAGGAGCTGATGAGAAGATATAAATGGAATTTTTTTTTCATTTATTTTTATTAGTTGGAGGCTAATTACTTTACAATATTGTAGTGGTTTTTGTCATACATTGACTTGAATATAAATGGAATTTTTAAAACACAGGTTTTTCCTGATAGCTTATCAAAAATAAGGAAAGAAAGAGGGATTGTCATTAGTCATTTCAAGCTTCGTAACAATGTCAGTGATTTAAAAGCAAAGAACCCCCCATAACAAAAATTACAGTTTGTCCTTTAAAAACATAGTGTCTGGAATGCTCCTGTTCTCAGTCATTCTTGCTTCCTGATCACCTGAAAAGCTCTGGGCACAATTTAAGGACAAACAGCATCAGTTATTGAAATACGAGCAAGATGGCAAACCACGTGTGATGCCTAAAAAACACCACTGGCAGGACTTAAAGGTGCTGCTGTCCAAAACTGTCACTTCTGTGGTCTTCCTAAGCTCCAGTGGATGGAGAAAAACAGCAAGAGTCTCACATAGAATGTCCTTCCTAGAAAACAAATAGTTTTCTTTCACTAAGATCTATCATTTTACTTGCTCTTGTTACCAGAAATAAAAGCAAGTTAAAGTCACACATTTAACAAACTAGAAAGTTTTACTGTTCCCCAAACTGTAAGCCTTTTGAACAGTAAGCATTTAAAGACAAATGATCTTATTTCCCTTTTATAATGTAAGATGAAAAGAAATTTCTGGTGAGGAGGCAGCAGTGCCTGCCTCTCCAGCCACCCCATTAGCACATAGTAGGCCTGCCTTGGAGGAGGACAGTGGAGAGGGGAGAACGAAGCTGGTTTCATGTACAAGTGACTTAGACTGCGACTCAGAGTTAGTGTATTTGCCCTTCCAGATTTATACATGATCACAGATCTTACCCAAGTATTGACTGCTACCAGCCTATGAAATAGTTCTTGTCTAAGTAGCTGTATGACCAAGGAAATGCTATTCCATGGCATGAATTCCGAGATGGGTATCTTTTTCACAGTTTAATGTCTCTCAAGTCAGATGAGAGTTAACGGTTTAGTTAGCAGCACTGTTCTTTCCTAGTGCCCCATAAAATCATGTGTCTTTCTAATGATGGCATCCTAGAGTGTATAAGATACCATAATACTTGTCATAAGTATTCTGAAGACTCTAAACTGTTATTCCCAACTGTCACTAAATTCTATCTTTCAATTTCTTTCAAGTCCCTGCTTAATAAGGCGAGGAGTACCATGTGCCCATTTATGAATTTTGAAGAAATAAGCAAGCTTCCAGAATGGGACCTATCCTGGGCAGTTTGGCTTTCTTTTGAGTGACAGCATTCTTCATACCCGCATTTTACGTGAATCTCTATCAGCTATGGGGGAAAAAAAAAAGCTAGTTCTCCCATACTGAAAAGATGAAGAATTTGGAAGCAAGATAATCTTATGAGCTATAGACAGGAAAATGTTAACATTTTTTGCAATCTCTTTTCTAGGTTTACTCATAGAAGGTTATGAAATTCTATAAATTGTTTAAATGAGTGATTTATGATGGCAAATGGTATGTAACAACCAAATATAGGAATATCTGCATATGAATTCCTTCTCCAAAGTTCTGTTCTTGACTCTCTTGCTCAGTGTTATCAATTATTAACCAGCAGACAAGAGCCTTCATTATTACTGACAATGACCGGTTCCCTGCTGGGAAACGCTGTTTGCATTTTTCTGAAATTTTCTTTTACTGATTGGCCGACACTGATTAAACTAACACAAGCTCAGTTAGAACAAATTATTATAGTTGATAACTAACGTGGGCCCATGTTCCTGATGTTTCAGAACACTAAAGGAAAATTAGTTTCTAAACAAAAACAAAGAAAATACTAATTTCTATCTGCAATAAATACACAAATGAGAGGGAAATGACAGGAAGGCAGTATATAATTTTTCTAATACATCGTGCTGAGACATAGCATGATGGTCAAAATTTTATTTAGATTGTGTGTTTTTTTCTCTTTGGAAGTTGCTGTGACTCTAGATGTCACTTAAAAAAATGTATTATATATCATATATATGTATATAACATATAATCAACTTGATTACAATTCATAAGGTATAAGGAAAATTAATGTCTAACGTTTAAAAGTTCAACTGTGTTTAAAAGACACAATTTTGTTTCTTTTATTTATATTGCTAGAATAGAACAATAGTAGGGAAATCTACAAAAATCGTTCTGTTTTCCTTTCTTTAAACTATAGTAGTCTTACTTATTCAGAGGCATACAATCTGCTCTTGGCAATTACAGGAGTGTCGTTGTTGTTTCTTAACTGAGTCGTGTCCAACTCTTTTCGACCCTGGGAACTGTAGCCCACCAGGCTCCTCTGTCCGTGGGATTCTCCAGGCAAGAATACTGGAGTGGGTTGCCATTTCCTTCTCCAGATCTTTACAACCCAGGGATCAAACCCAAGTCTTCTGCTTGGCAGGCAGATTCTTTACCACTGAGCCACCAGGAAAGCCCCAATTACAAGTGTAATTTCCTTAAGAGAGAGAAAAAAAAAACCAACCAGATTTCAAAAGTCAGTCAAAATGATTCAGCATACAAACATATAGGACATATATGCATACAACCCAAAGAATCAGACTGACCCCTCTTTGCGACAGTGCTGTGAAATGGGTGTGGGGGAGTAGGCCAGTAGGGGCAGTCTAAAATCTGAGAAATTGATGTAAGAATTGCATGAGAAGACCGTTAAGGCTACACTTAAAGAATGTGAGCATAGTTGTCAGTCCCTGGATGCACACACACGATGCGGAAGCCGCACAGCATGCTGGGTAACCAGGGAGACTCCAGGGAAAGACCAGCAGAGCCGTGTGACCTCCTGCAAGTCACTTACCTTCCTCTCCTTAAAAGAAGGAAGAAGGAGCAAGAGCACCCACTGCAGAGGTTTAGACTGCCACCTGGTCCTTAGTAAAAGCTCAATAATTATGAGGTAATTCATAACACGGCAAAAGGAACACCTTTCATTTTAAGTGGGTAAAATTTTATAACCACCACTAAAGTTTATCCCAGAATTCACTATATGCATACACTGGAAATTAATTACATACACGTATTACAGCCTCTGTATACTTCAAGATCAAATGACAGCAAAACTTTTATTTAAAACACCTATGAAATTTAATGTTTAATTAATCTTTTAATTTAATGTATTCATCATATTCCTTAGATTCAAAGGGTAGCTCTGTAAATGTATCTGCTTACAGATGATAGATAGATAAAGAATATATATTCTTAAAAGCATTACTGGGACTTCCCTGGTGGGCCTGTGATTAAGACTGTGAGCTCCCACTGCAGGAGTGTGGATCCCATCCCTGGTTGGGGAACTAAGATCTTGTGCTGCATGGCATGGCCTAAAATAAATAACAGATAAAATAAAACAACAACAACAAAATGCCATCAAAAAAAAAAAAGGAGGCAAAAGATGCAAGCTGATAAACATTAAAAAAAAAAAAAAACTTTACTGAGTACAGATTAGAGTGGCATTCAAAGTATTTATGTAGATGTTCGTAATAATTTCTGATGTTATTCCAAAGTCCAGCTTTTTTTCGCACTCTGCAGAAGTATTTTGGTCAATTCATGGTTTAAAATATGTAATAATAACATCTATTTTGTTTCAGGTTAATGAAAATATTATCCCACAAAGTCCAATTTTAAACGTCATCTAACAGCTTCCAATACGTGACTATATAAACTACATTTTATTTGTGAGTCTGCTACAAACTCAGCAAGGTACCTTCTATTTTTTTCCCCAGTTATGTTGAATAAAATGGAAGATTAAGAGTGAGTGTCCCCTATTGAGAATTAAGTCTGTGAGAAACCAATCATCCATAAACCTTCTAACTTCAGAGGACTCTCTGAACGAATCCAAACAGTGCCAAGCTTGGCTGGTGTACGGTCTCCTGGGCTTCGATTTCTGTGCAGCTTTCGAGTTTCATGAGCTCTTTTCCAAGAACAAATAAAACTAACTGTTCTTGAGGGAGTGCGCCGGTGTTGAGCTTTTCCTTATGAAGCATCGTGTTTTTTTTCTTACGCTGACATTCGTGTCCCACGTCACATGAACACTCGGCCCCACCACCTGGATTTCTGCCCTGTGTCTCATCTACACGGTTTCCCCACCCATTCCTCTTGTCTCAGACAAACCAGGGGCTGGCTGGCACATCTGCCCGTAGGAAGCACGTTTTAATTCTCTTCGTCATACAGAGAAGCTGTGCCTTTTTGAAGACCGGTTTTCTCGGGGTGCATGCCCAGTAGTGGGCTTGCTGGGTCATACGGTAGATTTACTCCTAGTATTTTAAGGATCCTCCAGAGTGGCTCTATCAGTGTACATTCCTACCAACCATGCAAGACGGTTTTCCCTTTATCTCCACATCCTCTCCAGCATTTACTGTTTGTCATCTTTTGATGATGACATTTTCATGGGTGTGAGGTGATACCTCATTGTAGTTTTGATTTGCAGTTCTCGAATAATGAGCGATGTTGAACATCTTTTTTATGTGTGCTGACCATCTGTATGTCTTTGTTGGAGAAATGTCTGTTTAGGTCTTACACCCATTTTTTGATTGGGTTGTGTGTTTCTGATAAGCTGCATGTCTATGGACTTACAAATACAGCAGAGGAAGGAGAGGGTGGGATGAGTTTTTTTGCTTCTGTTGAGCTCTTAGACTTAGGTCGGTGGTCTTTACTGAGCACTTTGGACATGAGTGTGCTTTTCATATTAAAAGCATCGTCTTGTAAGATATTTAAAACAACAGTGGAAGCACATTAAATGTGTCTTATCTTTAATTTAGAGATAAGGAAAAATTGAATCTTGGAAAAAAAAAAAGTTTACGTACCTTGCCTGAAGTCAAATGGCTAGGCAGCTGTGGTGTTGATCTTTGATAACAAGTTGTGGACCACAAAGTCAGTGGACTTAGCTCTGAGCCTCTGCCACACAAATTGTGGTCTTTTATTTTTGAACATAGGAGAGAGGTGCTCACGTTCTGCATCAGTCCAGTGGAATTGACCCAACTTGTGTAATTCTCATCTTACCTGCCTTTTGAATAGGAAGTTTCCAATCAATTATTTTACAATGAACTGTGGTAAAGAGGGAAGGACGTCATGGGCTCTGAGCCCCAGAGGCATCGCCCACTGGCTGTGACACCATGAACAAGTCCCATGACCCCCCAGAGCCCCATCTCCCTTGTCTGTAAAAGTCAGATGGCACATTTGTTGATAATTTATGTGGATATTAAAGGAGATAACCTATGAAACCAGTTTGCATAGGTCAAGGCACATAAGAGAATGACTCCTAACTGCTCATCTGTAAGTGATAACTTTCTTCTCTCCCAGTCATAGAGATTTGTGTCTCAAGTGCTAATATGATTTTTAAAATTCTAGGCAATAATTAGGGAGAGGCAGCACAAAAGGAAAATTTATATTTAACAGTTTTTTTTTAAAATACACATGAATTTTATGTAGGTGAACACAAATTAGCATTAAGTTTTATCACAAGGGCTGGCGGGGTCCGAGAACAGCGAAGGGAAATTGCAGAAGGCAGTGGCGTAAGCTGGATAATATTGTTAGTAAAATGGGAAGAGGTGCTGGGAGCGTGTGCATTCACAAAATCACATCAGTGGTCAGGCCCTTCCTGCTGCTTCTTGGCAGCAAGACTCCTCTCAAAACACAAGGCTATGTTGTCATTCGTGCGGGAGGAAGCTCGCCTTCCCAGGAGAGATCATCGTATGAACAGGATAAAGAGCAGTGGACTCAGAAGTCAGGAGGACTGTTTTCTGTTGGGGGTTCTGCACTCAGGATTTTACCTCAAGCAAATCCCTGAATTTTCCTGGACTTGGATTTTCTATCTGTAAGATGAAAATGGTTGGGCTTTCTAGGAGTCAGACCTCGATT